>NC_054743.1:20832660-20860160 GCF_018143015.1 Lytechinus variegatus | reverse complement strand
CTAGTGTGAGTGCCCTAGCCTAGGCTACTCCACTTACACGTATTGCGATGTTTCAGTCTTGATTCAGGCCCTCTTCAAATTCAGCTCCTCTGTAATTATGCTCTCGCAGACAAAGTCCGGAGGGGGCATTAAGCGTTCCATCTGTCCATTGATTTGCCTGCCTCCCCCCCCCACCCCCACTTGGTTTCAGTGCAATAAATTGAAATATATTTGATTGTTTTTTTTTTAAATTTAGGTGTGTTGGTAGATGACACTCTAGGCACCGTGCCTATTAATTCCTGTGTTAAAAAAGTGAGTGCACGCGAATTAAAAGTTGGACTTAAATTACTAGATTTTAACATGGAACTCCATTAAGAAAACTATTTTTAATTAGTCCCTAGATACTACTTCTTTTCTTGGGGTATTGAAGCCTATTCGTCCAGAACTTGCTCAACTTTTGCGACTAGCCTTGTCGCCATAGGGTTGTACACATCCTCGTTTAATACTGATTGTCACGTGACACGGCAATGTGTGTGTGTGTGTGTCGTTAGGCTGTTTGGCCTGTATTCAAGGCGTTCTATCCGTTATGATTTTATATTGAAGCAGAATACATCAGGTATAGGCCCATGTCAAGTCAAATCGATACAGGGATCGAGGAGGGGGGAGGGGTAGAGCAAAAAATTCCCAGTCACATGGTATGAAAATGATATTTTTTAATGATTGTTCATGCATTAGGGCAAACCCCTGTGTGGCAGGAGCATGATGAGTAAAAAAAATGAAATAGTAGAAAGAAAGAGGCCGAAACATATGGCACGTGGGAATAAAGTTGCTTTATATGTTCCAAGCGAATGAAGCAAGCGAGAAAAAACCTTTCGTGCAAATCTAAATTTGAGACAGATATCTTACCTTACACTTTTCCTAATTTTGGTTTCTTTAATTCCCTTCATTTTTTTATATCTTGGTTGTACGTAGAACATTCGGGGGGCATGCACTGGGCATAACCCTGGCTTGTGTACCCCAGTGCTAAATCAGCAGGTGGGTTTTGATATCTCTGGATCTTTAGCAATTTTAAAACTTTTTATAGAATGGATGAGAAAATCCCTGCAATCTGATTGGTTGAGAGCAATGCAAAAATTTTACTGGGCTGCATGAACGATATCCCGATAATCAAAACGCAACGATATCCACTGTAAACAAGCAATCGCCCGAAAAGGTCATTGTGATGTCATCGCGCATGTACTGTTACCGTCACTTGTTTACGTCAAAATTTGAATTTCGATCAAAGCAGAATGAATCAAAGGATGCAAAATGATCTGTAAGTACAAATACGGTACCGTAATTGTCATTGGGATTAAAACTGCCCACATACTCGTTAGTTGAGAAGTCCAGACATACATGTACGATCTAACGTTAGATCTATACTGCCCTGGGCTGGCTGTGCACAGCGAAATATCCACTGCAGGCCCAGGCAGGCGCTGGCCCCCGGCGCGGCCCGCATACACACACACAGCTACATATATTGGAGGTCGGAGGCTGCCTCAACTGCTCAAGATATAGTCAATGCAAAGCTGTATCTGGCATTTTGGGTATAACAATATCTTTGTGGCAACATCCAGTTAAGCCCATATTTATGTTGTCCAGGGTTATCAAAGTGTCTGCGCTCTGCATTAGATTTTGGAATTTTCATGCATCGATCCGGTAAATAAATCATGCGTCCAGTAAATAAATCATGCGTCCGGTAAAAAAAATCATGTGTCCGGTAAATTAAATTTACCGGACGCATGAAATTATCATGCATCCAGTAAATCATTAATTTTTGTGGTTTATTAAAAAAGAAATTCCATTCTATAAAACAGATGATGCATGGGTTTCTTTCGTGGGTCAGTGGAACTGTGTGCATGTGGTTACCTTGTACACAGAGTTCCTACTGACCCACTCTAACGCATCATTTGTATATAGATGGCTACTATTTTGTATTAAATCGCGAGTGTAGACCTAAATGTAATTATAGAAAAACATTTCGTTAAGGTTTTTATTTTTTTGACCCCCCCCCCATAAAAGAAGGAAAAACAATTATAAATGAAGTTATAATATACACCCCTTTAATGATTTCGCTTTTTCTTCTCTCTTTTCCCCTCCTTTTTTTTTGGGGGGACCTTTTCGTTTATTTCCCAGTCTTCCCTTTCTCCCCCCCCTCTTTCTTTCTTTCCTTTTCTCTTATCTGGATTTTTTTTCCGGTGAAATCCACTAGGGATCAAGGGCCAGCCTGCATGCCCCTGCAGCGGTTTACGCCTCTGCCGTGGTATACGCATGATCTTAACCCTAAAAAGACTGAATCAGCCCCCCCCTCGACATTTTTCGTGATAAATCCGCCGCGCAAATCTTTTTGACCGCGTTGCTCGCTGACTTTTTACTTTCAAGTCTCGCACATCTTTTGAGACCAAAATTGTGACCCCCGGGTACACAGTTTCGAAATTACGCAACATTTCGTTCGTGCATGCAGACCCAAAATTACTCAAAAACGTGAATTTGTGTACAAATCCAATACAAATAGTGTTTTTAGCCAAAATTCATAAATGTATTATTATTTTTCCTTTTACTGCTTAAGATCAATTTATTTTATCTTTTTCATGGTCAAAATAAAGTCCCTGACAATTTCCATTGAAAAAACAATGAAAAACAAAGTCGAAAAACAATGAAATACATAAGAAATTTAGAAAACAATAGAATACATAAGAAAATAAACATGATGTTGAAATTTTTTAAAAATAAATTTGATCAGATGCCTATCTAGAGTAGGTGAAACAAAAATTAGCATTTCAGGGGCATTATTTTATTAATTAGAGCAAACTAATGATTTTACGCAAAAATTAGCATAATTAATGAAACATGAGATTTTTTGCATAATTTGATGTGATAATTTGGTAGATTATGCCATGGGTAATGTGTGCCAATTTTCGTCGCGATCGCGCAATCGACGTCCGAGATCATAAGGGGGCGCTGAATCAGCCCCCCTCCCCAGTCTTCTTAGGCATCGAAATAGCCCAGTCTATTTAGGGTTAATCATGATTAAAACTAGAGGTAAATCCAAGATTTTCCAAAGTAGGGGGGGGGGGTGGGGTGAATTTTCTCAAGTACAATTAGACAACTCCCAAAAAAGGTTCTCACTTAAAAAAACCGGTCATTTTGTCTCACGTAAAGTGATGGTCACTAAAAATGAAAGTCATTTCGTTCGCGTGATATTCGGCAAGCTCCCCCCCAAAAAATAAATAAGAAAAGGGAAAGTCATTTTGTCCATGTTATATTTGGCAACCCCCCCCAAAAAAAATTAAAATTAAAAAAAAGGTTTTAACTGTAATAATGATCGAAGGTAATTTTGTCTTGCGTAAAATTTGACAAATGAAAAATAAGATTGTCACTAAAAAAATGAATGTAATTTTGACCCACATAAAATTTGGCAAGCCCCCCCAAAAAAAATGAAAAGGTTTTAACAAGCAAAAAAAGGCTAAAAAGAGAAAGAAGAGACAAGAATATGAACGAAATATATCCCCATTACAAATAATGCTGTGATCATCATGAGGGAGGGGTCGCATAACTAATATAATTCCAAAATATTTACTATAAATCTCAATAGGGGGATCGTGTAGAAATGCTCACCAACAGTGAGCATTAATATAATCCATTTTAATTTCAACTAATTTTATAAAGTATTAAATGTCTTCCCACCAAATGAAAGTCATATCGCATAACTCCAATTTGTATTAAGGCGTACATTTACCAAAGTCTTGGGTTTGAAATCAGATTCAGAACAGCATTGTCCAACCGGCAACCCATATTTTGGGTAATGTCGCCTATGAGGTCCAAACATTAACATTAATCATTGGTACTAGGAGTGTGTGTGTGTATTTTGAGTTTTTGACAGACGTATATCAATCAGGTTTGATTATTTACGTCTGGGACCGACCTTTAATGTCACAATCCGAAAGACGTGATCAGGGCTCGAACCTCTGCATCAATGTGTAACTTCCCCACAGCTTGGAGTGGGTGACACCATAGGAGTGGATGACACCATAGTAATAATAATAATAATATTCCACATATTTATATAGCGCTTAATGCATCGGAACGACGTCTCTAAGAGACTAAGCGCTTTCCAGACTCAGTATTACCACGGTCATCAGAACCTTGTATGCCTGCGTACAATGTATGCACCTTCTCCACTCCCTGGGGAGCACTCCAACAAGAGTTCCAAGACTCAATTGCTAGGCATACTACATTATACATAGGCTTTCACATCCTACCAGGTACCCATTTAACACCTGGTGGAGAGTGGCAAAGTGGATTAACGCCTTGCCAAAGGACGCTAGTCCATGGCGGGATTCGAACACACGACCCTCTGATAGTACAGGCCAAGTTTGAATTTGGAGTCGGCAGGTCAAAACACATTAAATATGCAATTTAGTTTCCTAGGGAACGGCTCACATGATAATGTCTTTTTTATGAGTTATGAAATATTCTACTTATTTGAACAAATTTGGGTGTGTAGGTAGATGATACCAATACAGGCTAAGTTCGAATTCGGAATATGCTGGTCAAAGATCACAGCTCATTAAATATGCGAGTTGGATTCCTCACGATATCTTATCAAAAGTCATCAGATTTTTTAAAATTTGGGTGTGTTGGTAGATGATGATGCACAGCATTTATATAGTGCCATATATCTGTTAAAGACATTCCAAGGCGTATTGGAGGAGCCAGCCAATCTGGGTCGCCTACAAGGGTGCGCACACAGAACTGTGACCCGCAGGTATCTCCTCCCAATTACTGGTTGGGGGTATCCGGGTGGACCACTACACTGGGTCATTAAATATGCGAGTTGGTTTCTTATAAAATAACATCAATATGAAATAATCACGTAGGCCTTATATAAAAAGTGCAAAGGCAAGCAATTTTTTTTCTTACTTTTTTTGGAACTTTTATATATGTATTTAGGATGTATTTTGTCCTGAAAATTTAACATTCTAGGCACCGTTTGTGATCCTGAACAAGATGTGTGTGTTCTAGATAATTACTGAGAATGCCAAGCACGAACATAATTTTTAATAAGTGTTCTAGCATGATCCTGTTAAGGACTGTTTAACCATGAGGATGGTACATATTTCAATAATGGGAATGCGAAGCACGAGCTGAAAATTGTTGACATTCCGACCTAAAAAAAATGGTCATTTGTTCTATGCACTAGATCATAAAATGATAGGTACGTAACTAAATAATTGATGCGAGTGCAAATTGGGAATTTGAGTGTGGCAAACTGATTCTGTTTGGTTCTGCTTGCGTAGACTGGGGCCCGTTTCTCAACACCGTTAAGTCTTCTAACTTCTTAACTAAATTGGAAATAGTTAGCTACCTGTTAGCGAACTGTTTCACGAACATCGGGGACAACTTGACCAAATAGTTATGACATCTCCAAACCTGTCATAACTTACTTCTTTCTTAAGGATCAAGTCCACCTCAGAAAAAATGTTGATTGGAATCAATGGAGAAAGACCAGACAAGCACAATGCTGAAAATTTCATCAAAATCGGATGTAAAATAATAAATTAATGACATTTCAAAGTTTCGCTTATTTTGAACAAAATAGTTATATTAACGAGCCAGTTACATTCAAATGAGAGAGTCGATGATGTCACTCACTATTTCTTTTGTTTTTTTATTGTTTGAATTATACAATAGTTCATTTTTTACAAATTTGACAATTAGGACCTCCTTGCCTGAAGCACAAAATGTTAAAATAATGTAATTCCACGTGTTCAGGGAGGAATGACACTTCATTTCACATGACAATGACGAGAAAATAAAAATAATTCATATTTCATATAATAGATTACAAAAGAAATAGTGAGTGATGTCATCAGTTTCTCATTTGCATGTTGGCCGAAATGTGCATAACTGTTTTGTGAAATGAAGCGAAACTTTAGAATGCCATAACTTTCTTATTTTACATGCAATTTTGATGAAATTTTCAGTGTTATGGTTGTTGAATTTTTCTCTTTTTATTCAAATAAAGTTTTTGTTGGAGTGGACTTGTCCTTTATGTAGTGATATCATGTGGATAGACTGTGACATTCAAATGAGCCTCGAAATTTGAAAATTTTATTACGTAATAATTTAAAGAAAAATGAATTATATAGCAAACAAGTGGGATAAATCATTTAATAGTAATTGTAATGCACAGAAATTATAACAAGTGTTAATTTAAGGTAGTAAAATAATTGAATTGACAAAGATTCTACCACTTCAGGTCATCCATAATTGGACTCGTTTTCAGACCCTTATCAAAATTTTAATAAATTCTTCCTCTAATATACGCATAGCATTCATAAAAATGTGCGTTTAGGTATCTAAAGAGTTTAACAATCCATGATAATATATTTTTTGATGATGTTTGGAATCCTGAAAATCTGTTTGATTATCATCATATTAAAGGCAAAAAGAAGCTGCTGAAAACTGCTTATCTAAAAAAAAAAAAGAGCCAATGGAGTAAATTAGAGAGTCAAAAGGGGCCTAAACTTTCGATCCTAGCAGAATCTTCGTCGGAGGCAAAATGACAAACATAAAGTGGAACAACCATGATATAGACCACAAACATCCAACAGCAACACTAGAAACCATCATGTTAGGAAGAAAGCCTTATGGTTTACTTACGTAAACTATTCAAATTTTATATCTTGGGATAAATATCTCAATGTCCACTTACATGTGATTTTTTTTATCATGATATGAATTAGTGTTAATTTCATTTCCTCAGAAATTTAATGCCCATGTCTGCATGTTTAAGTACTTTTTAAGCATATTTTGCCTCTATTTTTTGCAACTTTTGGAAAATTTGCTATTTTGTGACTAAGGCTACGTCTGGTATGTACTTTCCACCAATAGTATCAATATGATATTAATGGATTCTAGTTAATCCTTTTGGGTAATTTTGGAACTAATTCTGTGTTTGGTAGATAAATAGGACTAACTTGTCCAGGTGTTGAGAAACGGGCCCCTGCTGATGAGTAGGCCTAGAGTTTTTATGCCCCTGCAGATGAAGCCCGGAGGGGGCATTAAGTGTTGCCCCTGTCAGCCCCCCCCCTTGGTTTCCGCGCAATAACTTGAAAAACATTCAATGGATTTTAAAAAATTTGGTGTGTAGGTAGATGTCACCAAAATACAGGCTAAGTTCACAGCTCATTATGCAAGTTGGTTCAAAATTTATTTTTTTGATTATATTTATATGCGTATTGATTTCTGCATGATATTAAGTTCAATCATATTGAATAGATTTCTGATCGCGTTAACTGGGGCCCGGGTTGGCACGTTTTAACCAGTGTGTTTTAAAACACATTTTTTTTACTTGTGTGTTATAAATAAATCCTCTTTCTCTTCCCCCTTTACTCTTTCTTGATTGCTTTGTCATGTTCCTCTTCTCCCTGTTCAATCTTGCACAGCAATCAATATTAAGAATATCATTTTAACAAACAAATCTATGTGATTAGCTCACTTTTATCTACAATAAATTCGTAAACATGGCAGGGCCACACAACATTCAAGACTATTTTTGGAATGCATGCATGGTTACGCAGTTATGATATACACAAGTGCATATTATCCCACGACCAAAATCCAGTTAAAACCAATTACAGCAAAACCAATTGAAACCATTGGCCAACTGGTTTCAATAGGGAAATTGGAACAACTGGTTCCAATTGAAAACCAGTTGCCAATTGGTTCCAGTTAAAACCAGTTGGCCAACTGGAACCAGTTGGCAATTGGTTTCAATTGGTTTTCAATTGGTTCCAGTTGTTCCAATTTCCCTATTAAAACCAGTTGAATCCAATTGGAGGCAACTGGTTTCAATGGTTCCAGTTGAAACCAATTGGAGGCAACTGGTTTCAACTGGAACCAGTTGAAACCAATTGGTTTCCAACTGGATCCAATTGGAACTTCCAGTTGGAATGAACTTAATTAGTTACAAATTAATTAACATTTGCACTATAAATATTGCTCATGCCAACACAGAAGCAGTGTTATATGTCTGTTAATACCAATGTAAAGGGCATTGATAAAACACAGACTTTCATATGTATACATGTATATGGAAGATCTTCAAATATATGTATTTTTATTTGATGTAATTCGGTAACAGTTAGTGGTGTACTAATTATCTTTTAATCTGTTCTAATTATAATCTTTAACATTTATGAACATGGTTTTCACTGCTAAGTATTCTAAAAACTTATCTGAAAAAAGTGTGGTACTTCAAATTGAAAAAAATTCAATAGATACAATGTAAATTAGGATAAATCTGATAAAACATTAATAAGCATGATAAGTGCACACTGGCAAAAAATATGCAAATTAACTGGTTTCAATTGGATCCAGTTGGGTTACTGGAAAATTTCCAATTGGAAACCAATTGGAAATCATTTCCAGTTACCCAACTGGATCCAGTTAGGATTTCCAGTTACCCAACTGGATCCAGTTAGGATTTCCAGTTACCAACTGGTTCCAATTAGAGTTCATTTCCAGTTACCCATCTTTCCAGTTAGAAGTCATCCCCAGTTGCCCAACTGGTTCCAGTTAGGATTTCCAGTTACCCAACTGGTTCCAGTTAGAAATCATTTCCAGTTACCCAACTGGTTCCAGTTAGGATTTCCAGTTGCCCAACTGGTTCCAGTTAGGATTTCCAGTTACCCAACTGGTTCCAGTTAGAATTCATTTCCAGTTAGAAGTCATCTCCAGTTGCTCAACTGGTTCCAGTTAGGATTTCCCGTTACCCAACTGGTTCCAGTTAGAAATCATTTCCAGTTGGAAGTCATTTCCAGTTACCCAACTGGTTCCAGTTAGGATTTCCAGTTGCCCAACTGGTTCCAGTTAGGATTTCCAGTTGCCTAACTGGTTTCAATTGGTTTCAACTGGAAATTGCTTAATTCCAGTTAAAACCAATTGAAACCAGTTGAAACCAATTGAAACCAGTTGGAAATCCAACTGGTTTCATTGGATTTTGGTCCTGGGATCAGATTCCGAATTGCTTAAAAACTTGATTTCATGTACAACTCAATGTGAGTCATTGCCAAAATTTGTATCTGTATCATTATTTTCAGAAATTGCTGAAAATTTCTATTAGTAATAAATTTGAAAATCTGTACATAAGAAAAATGAAAAAGTAAAAAAAAAAACATTACCAGTAACCTACATAGACTGGGCTATTTCATTTCCTAAGAAGACTGGGGGGGGGGCTTTATGATCTGGGCAGTCAATCATGGGATCACAGCGATGATTGGCAAACGCATTACCCATGGTATATTCTAAAAAACTATAATCAAATTTTGCCTAAATCTCATTGCTAATTTATGCGTAAAATCAAAAGTTTGCTCTAATTAACTAAATAATGCCCCTGAAATGATCACTTTTGGTTCACAGACTCAATATATTTCAACATCACACTTATTTTCTTATGTGTTTATTGTTGTTTCAATGGAAATAGTCGGGGACCATATTTGACCGTAAAAAAGTTGAAATTAATTGATTTTAATCAGTAAAAGGAAATATAATGGCACATTTATGAATTATGGCTAAAAACACTATTTCCATAGATTTGTACGCAAATTCACATTTTTCCAGCAACTTTTGGTCTGCATGCACTTCCAAAATGTTGTGTAATTTCGAAAACACATACCAGGGGGTCGCAATTTTGGTCTCAAAAGTTGCGCGAGACTCGAAAAAGTGAGTGAGTGATGCTGTAAGTCTGTGAGTGATGCGGTAAAAAAAATTGCGCAGTGGATTTATTGCAAAATATGACAAGGGGGTAAATCAGCCCCCAGTCTCATAAGGGTTAAAAACATTATATAGGCCTACTGATTGTTTTTAATATACATTTGATCAGAATTCCTGAATTAAAAAAATAAGTAGTTCAAGGGCTATATTTATAGGTTTGAATTGAATTTGTATTTTATGCCCTAAAATTGGTATAATTGATTCAAATGAAATAAAGCATATTGATTTACCCGAAATGAAATTAAGCTTTGAAACCCAATGTATATCAATTTTTCCATTGTGCAAATTCTCCTCGCCCCCCCCCCCCCTCGATTGACAAGACTCAGGATACCTAGGGACAACACGTATATAATCATGTATTAGGAATGAAATGTCATATTACTTATAAAGTGTTTTTTTTTGTAGGCATTCAATTTCCATGATTTAGTAATTTGGGGGGAAATATCAACTTTTCTGTTCAAAATTCATAAACAAAATTGTGGTAATCTCTTATTAAAACATCAAGAACTGAAATCTTATTTTATTTAGTGTATAGTTTAATTGATTTACAGAAAATTGCATCATAAAACAATAAAAAAACATTTTGTACTACAATTCTGCGGGGGCATCTGTTTCCTTTGGACACGTCAAACTTTCTTAATTATGTGTAATTGATTCTATGACATGTGTTTACATTTGCTGCAGATTCCCATTCAGCCATTGGACTGAACCGGTACCAAGACCGGAACTGTAACACAGTAAGGATGGTCAATATGAAGCGAGCTTCATTGAATTCCTCCAAGAGCTCTGTACTCTGTTCTGATCATTTTGAAGATGCTTGCTTTGACCTGGGCAGACGATACGTCTTAAACAGGATGCTGTCCCAACCATATTTGATTTCCCGCCTCGTCTTCAGAAGGTACAGTGGATCTATATCATACATGCGTTCTAAAGAAATATATATTCTGTTTTATCTACCTTTGTTTTGATAGAACATTGCTTTAATTATTCAATTTTCAGTAGCAAAATAGAGATGAAAATTATCCTAATCAGGAGGATAACCATGGACCGGGGCCTATACTGTGTATTTACAGTAAACTACTAAATATATTTTTTAAAATTTGGTTTAACTCATAATCCTGGGCTACTTTGAGATTGCATAGCCCAGGGAGGGGGAGGTGGGCTTTTTTGGTCCCCCTCTTCAGATCTTGCCTCTGATCAAAACGAAAACCAATGCACACATCAACATCAATGTAATCTGCAAGCATGGAACTAAAGGTTACAGAATTCATTAAAATTTATTGTTAATAAATTATTTATTGTTAATAAATTAGTAATGCTAATTTATGCGTAATAGAGAATTCTTTGTTTTAAAGGTTAATCTCTAAAGAATTCCCGAAATTCTATGATTTCTAACAAAGTTGCTCAAAAATAAATGGTAAATGACATTTCTAATCTTATGTATTTTATTGTTTCTATAATTCCATATGTATTTCTTTGTTTTGGGGCCTTATGTATTTTATAGTTTTTTAATGGGATCTGTTCATGGCACTATTCTGATTATAAAAAGCAAAGATTTGATTATTTTCAACCAATAAGTGCAAGAATAATGATAAATTTGTCAATTATGACTGAAAATAGAATTTCCATTGGATTAAATGTGTATACAAAATAATATTTTTGAGCAATTTTTGGTCCGACATAAACTCATAAAATGTTGGTAACTGAATATCCGGGTATCTCAAAAGCTCTGCAGAATTGACCAAAAAGTAATCATGGTACCTCATTTCTCATTGTGGACTTATCATGAAAAATGTGGATGGGGAGGGGAGTTTATTAAGCCCCCCCCCCCCCGGGCTAGATAGGGTTTATATATCATGTATATTTTTAAAAAAATTATCTTGTTGCAAGTCACTGCAAAAGGTTTGATTTCTAAACGAATATTGTTCTTCATGGATAATCGAATATTTGATTGAAAAATTATCTTTGAATAGTTATCTTTTCATTCTTGTATCTGTTTTTGTTCAATATTGTTTTTCTTATTTTTTTATTAATTCGTCTCCTACAGAATTCACCCAAACCAAGGTATTTCCCAAAAGACTTTTCGATTCAGCAAACAACCTCCCAGATACTGCAAAGACACCAGTGCCAAAGTCTTCAGCACCTTAATTTCTCGAAGACCACTCCTACTGAATACCAGAAAGTCCAAGAGGGGTAAAGTGGAAGTCAACAACAATAATGGACTGTATTAAAACTTGGAGAAGAGGCTGAAAACCACACAGAAGTCCTACCTTATACATTACTTGCTTTTAAGTTTGGACAAACATTGATTTGCACAACTTTACAACAAAAAATTTACGCTGTGTGGATTCTGATTATTTAAAATAGCTCAATGAAAACGTTTATCACTGGGCATGTAACAAAAATGAATTCATTGAATTTGAAGATGTCTTACAGTATATTCATTCTGATTTGAATGTCAGAAGAGAAAAAAGTTTGTGAAAAGTAGGAATGACGGCAAGCTGACAGAAGAATAGAATACATGTAGGATAGAACAAGGCCACAGTTATAAATGAGCTGTTGGATAGAGACAAAAAGATGAATTAAGAATGGGGGTGATAGAGAAATAGAGACAGGAATTGGGGAGCCTGTGATGAATGCCTGAGAAAGTAAAAATTACCATATTTTATTTTTTTAAGGATTTGAACAGTCAGGAAGAATGTGGTCTTTTTTCTGTTGTTATTTCTCAAAATACTGGTATGTTTTGTGTACAGAAAGGGGTATAATCCTTTGCAATAATCACTCTCACAGAAAATATTAACTAATCAAAAGTCAAATATTTCACTGATTTACAATTGTTCGGTCACTCTCATATCTAAAGTTACCCCCCCCCCCCATCATTTCAAGGTATTGGAGAGAGAGGTTGGGCAGGACATGGCTGTCAGCAGAAAAAAAATGCAGGGTGGGGCAAAACAATTTTGGGATATGTGCGAGGGAGCGAATGCGACAGAGCAGAATTTTGTGGGGGGGGGATATATGCGAGAGAGCAAAATGACAGAAGGAAAATGCAGGGGCCAAGAGATTTGAGGAATATGTAAGAGGGAGCGAAGTGACCAAGCAGAAGAAATGTAGAGGACAACAAATTGTTGGGTATGTGAGGGAGCAAAGCAACCAATTAAAAAAGGAGGTTAGTCAAAACGTTCTTGAATATGAGTAAGGAAGCAACTTGTTCACTTCCGAGCAGTAGGACTCGTTTTAAAATAGCTTAGGAAATATGTGTTTCCTAAGCATGGTAAACACATATTGTAGGCCTATAGTACAATTTAGGTGCTCTAAGAGTTAAATTCTGAATGAGCTGCATTTGCTGGTAAATCATGCGCAGAGGATCTTTGTCTTTTATCCATTTCTACACTTTTCTTTAGATTTCAGTTTTAAGGCGGGAAGGATCCCACCCTCCTGTGGATGCTAATATTTTGACTGACCCTGGGTAAATAGAATAATTACAAAAACAAAAATGATGTTTTAATATGAGATTTTTTAATGCCCCTTGAAAGTCCACCATCTTTCTCACTCTCTCCATCTTTGTTTTTATTCATTTTAACTTTCCAATTCTTTCTCTCTTGATATCTATAAAGTTCAGGTTCACCCTTTTAACTTGCACTATTCCAAGCCCCCAACCAATTGGCATCCACAGGAATGGGGGAGTGGGGCTTCCCCCTAGAAAATAAAGTCAAACAAAAGAAAAATGTGGAAAATAGAAATGGATAAAGACAAATAATCCTCTACGCATGTCTTACCTACCAATAGTTCATTCACAATTTAATACCTAAATTCTACTGAGTTTACCATACTTAGAAAATGCATATTTCCTATGCCATTTTTAAACAAGTCCCTATCGCTGGGAGTGAACGTGTTGCTCACCAGCACGAATTCGAAAATATTTTGATTGACCTGGGGCCCGTTTCATAAAACATTTGCCGCAGCGGCAACTCCCATTTTCTGCGGCAAATCTCAAAACAGCGGCAAATGACAATTTCTGCGGCAATATTTGATGCAGCTATTTGAGCTGCGTCAAATATTTGCCGCAGATACTTTCAGGGGCAAATGACAATTTCTGCGACAATATTTGATCTATTTGAGTTGCGTCAAATATTGCAGCAGAAACGGCTTTTTCATCAAAATATCAACAATTTGGAGGGCCTAACAACCATATTGCTAAAGTTTTTGATGATATTGAATTGATAAATTGCTTTTTGTCATTCTAAATAGAAAATACAGGTATTTTCACTCATTGACAAATAAAAGTAGATATTTATTGAATCACTAAATTTATTGAATTGAATTTACTGAATTTATTAAAGTCAAATTTATTTCATTAAATAGATACATAGGAACATCCATTGTGTTCCTGCAAATTTACACTTTAAAAAAGTATTTCTTTATCCTGTAAAAGAATGAATAATTGTCTCAGTTTGTCAAAGATGTTGCGTCATTGGCTTTTGAGTTTCAATTAGATTCATTTCATTATTCATAAGTGTTTTTTTGCTGCTGTTGGTTTTTTTCTGATGTGTTTGTTGAAACTCCAGCTGAAGCTGTGGTTGCTGTTAACGTTCCCGGAGTGTTTGTTGGACACCTTGATGTTGTTGAGGTTGCCAGTGTGGTTTTTGCATCTCCTGCAGAAATTGTTGATGCTGCTGTAGTTGTTGCTGTTGGTCAATGTAGTGTTACATCTGTGTGTTTGCTGCTGTTTTTGCTCCTACTGTGCATGTGATTGAAGTACCTGAAATAGTAATTAATTTATAATGCATATGAGCAAGATACTAAACTTATTCCTAATTTCAATTTCATTGTTAACCCTTAATAGAGGGGGGGGGGGGTGGAGGCACCTCTTGGTACTTTGCAAGATTTATCCAAATGGACAAGATCCTCAGGCACTCCCGGGATGACCTACCAGAATAGCCTCACAGTAAGGTGTATTAACAGGATTTTGTACTCATAACATTCAGTTGATTTTGCATGAACTCAATTCATCAAATGAATGTAAAGGGTCTACCAGTAAAAAAAATTCTGTGAGCTTTTTCGGGTAATCTTTCTGAGTCCTTTTACTCCTTTAATGAAATATTAATAATAAAATACATGATGAAGTGAGTTTGACAGTTATTTGACATGTTGCATCTTATGTGCTAGTGGTGGGGTCAATCATTATAGAAATGCAGAATATACATGTACATGTACCAATTTGGCAAGAGAAAGCAAGTCACATTATCGACCAATGATTGATATTGGTTTGTTACTTTTGCAGCTGAAAAAAAAATCATCAACACCTCAAACTAAGAGTTTAATTCTAAAATTTGGATTCCTGACAAAGAGCAAATCAAGAAGACAAAAATCATTCAAATTGTTATTATGACTTACTTTCTATGCCAAAATGAATCAGAATTATAAATAAGTTTAACTTACGTTTAAATCACATTTCTAGGCTCTTTATCTGGCTCTTCAAACCCTTCAGTTGTTGATTCTGGCATGACTTTCTGATACTATTTTGTGTCCTTCTGGAACTGTGGACAAAACCTCACCTGAAGGAATAAATTAAAATTTTCAAAAAATGTTTGGCACTATAATTTTTTTTCTCACATGAATACATTACATGTATATCAAAAGAAAAGAAAAGGAAACTTCATTTGACTATTAGGTTTTTGTCAGGGGGGGGGGGGGTAAAGGGGTCAAGATGGGTCAATATGATGAACAAAAATGCAATAGTAAGTAATACATAAGGATGAATCTCTGGTTGAAAAACGTCACTTCATGCAATTATTCCTCATAATTCATCTTGCACACACATATACACATAGTGAGGATGGGTGAGAGAGAGCGAGCATCGTCATCGTACATGCAAAAAGTATTAAATCCATCACTGATGTATAGATGGGGGCCATGCCCCCCAGTCAGACTGCAGGTCCCAAGAGAGTGGCTTCTTTCATCCAAATGATATTCATGACTTGAGATGTTTTGTATATTTAATGAGCTTGACGCGGACCATAACACCTTTTCATTCGGTCATTGCTGCTCTAACTGTGCATCGAATTTCATGAATTTGGTACCATTGTAAAGAAGAAGAATCATTCTTTCATGTCATATGTTTGGATTTATTCAAAGATTTTGTAATATAGGTTCAAAGTTTGATCTAAAATATGCTATAAAATAAATATTTTCACCTGACAAAAGTTGCTATTTTCACACTTTATTTGTGTTTGAGCCCAAATGATTTTTATATCATGATAAAGCTGAATATGTATGCTTTGAAACGATATAGGTTTCAAAATAAGAATTGGTTTAATCGGGTCAAGATCACACTTTTCATTTGCCAAGTACATAAAGCAGTTTGAAAACAAGAATACTGCATTCTGATTGGTCAAATGGACCACCCAGTGGCAAATTCCAACGGTTCCAGTGCCATGGTTCGTAGGAAGGTCACACTTCCCATGTGGTAATCTCCTCAAATACCCTGTGCCTGTTGTTCTGTGAACCTTATCCAGCCAATCAGAACTCTGGATTTCATGCAAGTACAAAATTACAGAAATCTCGTATTGTACCTTAGTGGGAAAAGTGTGATCTTGACCCGATTAAAAGGTGCCGCATATCAAGAGTGGCATTGTGAGAAAGAAAAGAAGTTCAGCTTTATGGTGATATGGATATCATTGAGGCTCAAAATAAAAAGTTTGCACAATGTGCAAAAGAAAATGGAAGAAGAAAATTAAGTTTTGAGGCACACTTTCAGGCCAGAAATTTACTTATTTAACAAAATATTGTATACAAAATAAATGACCAATATGAAAGAGTAACTTTTACTCTATCTGATAGTGCAATAATATTTAATTTAACTTGAGGTTAAAAAGTAATGCCAGTAGTTGCAGTAAACACTGATTTCATGAGAAAGTCTGGCTTAATTGTCAGTATATCATCGAGGATCTAGATTTGGTAAAGTTACATAAACTGAACTTTGTGAAATCTTGAAATCTACGCTGAAAAATGTTCACACTGAAGATCACCAACACAGATAGGCACACGTGGGACAGTGTATTATTATTGCTGGAATATGAGCTTATTTTGCTTATTTCTCAGCAATTACACAATTTCTTCCAGAATCCTTTGGCACATATTTTTTATTCATACAGACACTTTGGTGGTCATTATATTAGATTCTGTAAAAAGTCATTTTGAGATCGTTACCAATACTGGAATTTCTCTTTAAAACAGGTAAATTCTTAGACTCGAGAAAGAAAATCTCACGAATCACAAGATTTTGCAAGGATTCAGCCACGAGATGATTTGGATGTATCTGGACTTTTTGCTCATTAGCATAGGGACCTGCGGTCTGACTCCCCCCCCCCCCAATGTTTAACGACCAAGAAAGAAAAGGAGAAAAAGAAAGAAAGCGAACGAGAAAGGGTGAAATAGAGAGTATTTACTGGATATTATTACGTCAAAATCTTTCCAAATTTTGATTTCTGTATTAAAAAGTTCTAAAATTTTGCACACTCCCTTCGCTCTCTTTGGAGAACTTTTGTTCCATTCGCCATATTTAGCCCTCTCAAAATATTTGGCTCATTACGCCACTGAATTCAATTGTAAGAATTTTATGTTTGCTTAATGTAGACTTAATCTAACCCTAATAAGACTGCCAGGGTATTTTGGAGGCAGGAAAGATGGGCGGAAGGGGAGTGGGGGCCCTCAAGATTGACCGTTAATTGCGCAATTGTGAAGAAATGCAAAATGCCTGCCACAGATGAAAAAATTGTATATTTGATCATTCTAAAATTATTTAGAATTATATATTTTACTAAATCATGCATGAAATTAGAATTTGGCTGGAAATCTATAAACACAGCCCTTGAAGTTTTTGTTCAGACACATAAAATTAATTGATATCAAATACCTTTCATATGTATTTTTTTCCTTTCTTAAGTATTTCTTTGTTTTTTTTACTTTTTTTATATTGTTGACAAAATTTTCTGATCATAAGCACAATGAAATTAATTGATTTTAATCAGTAAAAATAAACATTAACCGGTATGATACAATTATGAATTCTGGCTAGAAACAGATTTTGCATTGGATTTGTCCATGAAATCACATTTTAGTGCAATTCTGACATGTGTAATTACACAATGCACAATGTTGCATAATTGCAGAACCGGGTACCCAGGTGTCACAAATTTTGTCTGAAAACTCATAAACTTTTTTTAAAAAGGCTTTATAATGACGCGGCACAATCTTTCACGTTGTGGATTTATCGTGAAAATTTTTGGCTCCCACCGCCTTTTTAGGGTTAAATCAGATAGCACATCATGATGGGTTTTACTGATATTCATTCTGCAACCCATATTTCAAAGACTATCCATCATATCTGACATTGATTTTTACCTGTGGCAGTATGTTAGTCTCTGCATTTCTACAACTGTGGCCAAATATTCTACTACTAGTTCATTAGATGGGCCCATGGCATTTTTCTTATTGTAGGAGACTGGCAAGCCCTGGCTTTGAAGTTCCTGGTATATCCTTCTCCAGCTGCAATATCTGGTCAGTTGAGGACTTGGGGGCTTTGTGTCAGGAGTGGTCTTGGTAATGGCGGTGGCAATGGTGATGGCAGTGACAGAAGCAGACTTGGTGGTGGTGACTGCAATTGCAGCATTGTTGATGGTGGTATATGCCTCATCACGACCAACATTAGCTCCTGCTGCCATGCTGCTGGTCTCCATCTATTATGTTTTAAATAGAATAAAACATTAAAACAATTGATTATTAACACATCAACTTCAGAACACTAGCATATTGATAATAAAACTTGTAGATTAGCAGTCAAAGCATAAAATGAACTTCCACAGAAGACTACATGTACCTTCTAATAGAATTTCAGACCACCTTGAGGATGTTATGCTCAAAGCAAGGTTTTTATTTGACAACATTGGTCAGAGGGACATGGATTTAAATGTCAGAATACAACTGGTATCATTGGTTGATCAATCATACTGTACAATACCCCATTTAGATATATGTTGCTGTTATCTTCCACTTTACCCCTCTTAGATTTTTGGCATTGAGTAGTAGTCCCAGGGAAGGTGCTGAAGACTTTGGTACAGGTGTCTTTGCAGTATCTGGGAGGTTGCTTGCTGAATCTAAATGACTTTCTTTCGAGGGTTTCCCTGGTTTGTGTGCATTCTGTACGAGAAGAGTGAATAAAAAAAAAAAACATTAAAAAAAGAAGAAAAATTGAATAAACCGAGATGCAAGAATGAAAAAATGACTTTAAATTTGTCAAATTAATATTCAATAGTACATTTAGAATAATATTTGTTTAGAAATGAATCCTTTTCAATGGACTTGCAGCAAAATAAACATGTTTAAATATTCATGATGATTTATTAACCCTATCTGGCCCCAAAGGAGGAAGGGGGGGGGGTCTTAAAGGGATGGTCCAGGCTGAAAATATTTATATCTTAATACATAGAGTAGAATCCACTGAGCAATATGCTGAAAATGTCATCAAAATCGGATAACAAATAATAAAGTTATTGAAGTTTAAAGTTTAGCAATATTTTGAGAAAATAGTCATATCATGAATATTCATTAGGTGGGATGATGTCACATCCCCACTTTCCGTTTGGTTCATAAAATCATAATTTTTTCATTATTTCATACATGTGTAAATGATGTGTCTCCATTATGATGAAATAAGTTTCAGCAATTAATATCTAATGTACTAAATCAGTTGTCAATCCAATTTTTCTAGTTCTTGGAGGATAAAATTTAATAAACATAATTTCATATAATAAAATTCAAAAGAACAATTTGAGATGTGACATCATCAGCCCACCTAATGAATATTCATGACGACCGTTTTCACAAACTATTGTTATAAACTATCAAATTCAATAACTTGATTATTTGTCATCTGATTTTGATGAAATTTTCGGCATTTTGCTCAGTGACTTCTACTCTATTTATTAAGCTACATGTATAAATATTTTCAGCCTGGACCATCACTTTAATAAGCCCCCCTCCACATGTTTTGCAATAATTCCACAGTTAGAAACATGTCCTCATATTTTTTTGTTGGTCAAGTCTCGCAGAAGTTTAGGGACCAAGTTTGCGGCATCCGGATACGCAGTAATGCAACAATGTATGAGTTCATGTCGGACCTAGAATTGCTCAAAAACATTATTTTTCTTACAAATCTAATCCAATGGAAATTCTATTTTAAATCATAAATGACAAATGCATCATTATTCTTGTACTTATTGGTTGAAAATTATAAAATCTTTGCTTTGTCTCAAAATATTATATCTATATTTTGATATTAATAGATGCTCTAAGATCTTATCTTTGAAATGGCATTTAAAAAATAAATTCATGCTTGAGCGAACATGGGACGTTTTATACTTTTAGACTTTTGGCTAATCAGCAGACTTATAATATATTCATTATCTTTGCCATAATTTTCGAAAAATGCTGTCAAATTTCACTAATAAATTTATTCATTTACCTGAATTACATTGGTTTTAATTTGAACTTCTTTTACCTTTGAATTTTGCTTCATAAGTAAGAAGAGACTTTCTTGTCAACCCAAGTGAGAAGATTTGCATTTTTAATTGGGAGAATTTGTAATCATTCAAATCCTTTTTATTATGTGAAACAAATTATGTTATGGTACCTTTGATAATAATTATGTGAAACAATTTATGTAATGGTACCTATAAAAGACATGAATCCTATTTTCAAGGGGTCATTGAATCCTTCACCAAGTTTAATTATGTGCTTGACAGGACAAACAAGAAAATATTCATGTCTTTCAATGGCAATGGTGTATTGAGTCAATTTTGAAGGAGCAAGATATGGCAGATCAGGTAAAATGCATTGAAAAGTTGTGAAGCGAGCAAGCAAAAATTTCCAGTTTTTACTAAAATATCCAATTTTGTGATTTTGACATAATATTCAGAATAATATCATATTTCACTTTCTATGTTTTCTGTTATTTTTCTTTCCACTTTTTTCCTTGGTCATAATTTTGTATTGGGAGGGGGGGAGCACCCCGAGCCCCCACCCCTCAGTATGCCACTGTTCAAAGGCATCATAACCTTTGCAGAACACAATGAAAGGATTAAAAAAAAAACACGCTCTACCATAATTTGGTTTTAAAAAATGTTCTTGCCTAAGGAAGGAATATTCAAAACTAAAAGAGAACATATTAAAAAGGAACAACACCACAACTATCCAAATAAATAAGTAGATTTGGAAATGAATTTTGACTGCATAATTCGAAAATTATGGCAAAGATAATGAAAAGGTTAAGAGGAATTCTGCTGATAGCAAGAAGTCCGACCATCATATTATGCCATTTTGGCGCAAGCTTCCTTTTTTACCCCAGACAAAACAAAAATTTGTGTTTGCGTAAGCACGAACAAAACCAAATTATTTTAATAGCATTTGAAGGATAAGACTCCATAGCATGTATTGACACCAAAATATTGAGATCATAATTTGAAACAAAAATTTTATAGACTTTTCAAATCTATCCCATTTTTTCATACGCACTGTAGAACTTGGGAACTTATTTAGAGATTTACTTAACTGTACAGCAGAGAATTCTCTATTTATGCATAAAATAATTTATCAAAAATGAATTTTAATAAATTATGAAAAATCAGCAATACACCCTTAGCTTTGCAATTTCAAAGAAGCTCATGCTAATTATGTAGGGCTAAACCAAATTTTTAATTTGTTTGATCATTTAGTAAGCGTTAACTTAAAATACACAGTCCCCTGGTACACAGTATAGGCCGAGGTCCATGGTGACCCTAACGAATAGGATAATTTTCATTTCTCTTTGGCTACTGAGAATGGAATATTCAAAACATTGTTCTGTCAAACCAAAGGTAGATAGATAATACAGAGATTATATTTCTTTAAAACACGTATGATATAGATCTACTGTACCTTCTGATGACGAGGCGGCAAATTAAATGTGGTTGGGACAGCATCCTGTCTTAGACGAATCGTTTGCCCAGTCCTGTCAAAGCAAGCATCTTCAAAATGATCAGAACAGAGTACAGAGCTCTTGGAGGAATTCGATGAAGCTTGCTTCATATTGACCATCCATACTGTGTTACAGTACCAGTTCAGTCCAACGGCTGAATGGGAATCTGCAGCAAATGTAAACACATGTCATGAAATCAATTATATATAATTAAGAAAACTCTAGGCCTACTCAGCAGCGGCCCGTTTATCAACACCTGGACAAGTGAGTCATATTTATCTACCAACCACAGAGTTAGTTCCTATCTTTAGGATTTTTAACAAGAAATAATCCATTAATAACGTTATATTGAGACTATCGGTAGAAAGTACAAGAGATGTAGCCTTAATCACATAATAGCATAATTTTCAAAAAGTTAAATTATGATAAAACTTGCAATTATTGTGATAAATCAGGAAATACATCCAATCAAAAAATAGCAGAGCCAAAACTAGAACTAAAGCTTCGGTCTCTGTTAAAGGGGAATCCAACCCAAATAAAAACTTGTTCTTAGGGGAATAAGAAAAATCAGTCAAGTTGATAGGTGAAAGTTTGAACACTATCTGACAAATAATAAGAAAGTTATTTTTAAAGTTGTGAATATTGGTAATCCCTAGATCCACGAGACTGCAAATTGGCCACATATGTGATGTCACAGTGATGTAAGGCAAGGACTACTCTTCCATGTACTCCAATACATAAAATGGCTAATATGTCATTTTTTCAAATGTTTTACTTCAAATTTTTATTTTTCTTTCACATGAGGACATAAAACAATATACTACCAGGGTTATATTTAGATTACTGCCCCAGGGAAGGGCAGTTAGGAGAAAAACACAAATCCCTGATAATTAAGTACATGGCCTATGGGAAAGTTGTCCTTGCCTCTTGTCATAATTTACTTACCCAGTTGCCACTTTGAAATCTACATAATCATAGGGATTTCAATTTTAAAGCAGCCATAACTTTCTTATTGCTGGTCCGATTTCTTTCAAACTTTCACCATTCTGTTTTATCTAATTTTCTCCTTTCCAACACTATATTTTATGACCAAGGCTGGATTCCCCTTAAGTGTAAAGGCATCTGGCCGAGCGTTGTTGGAGCGGTCGTGGAGCGGAGAGAAAAAAAAATCATCACCGCTCGCTACCGTTTACCATTTTCAAGTTCGATTTGTTTTTTTGTTTTCGATTTTTCCCCCATTTTGAGAGAAAAATTCTACCCTCTTTCCCTACCGCTCCAACAACGCTCGGCCGGTGTGACCATGCCTTTATGTTGGTTGTTCAGCTGAATTTCGTTGGCTTCACTCACCAAATACAGAAAAAGATATAAAAATACTCCTCGAGACAGAGGGCTGCCAGCTGTCTACTAAAGGCAAAACATGCATCAAACATAATTAAACCATGCAGACTTGGGGATTAAAATGCCGAGAAAAATGAAATCATCACTAATTCATTTTGAACATGACTAAAAAACAAGGCAAAAGCAATTTTTGTCTCGCCCACTTATGAAAATAACCAGAAATATTGTGATTTGCGAGGGCACGCAAGAATTATATCGAAACTTCATTGTGAAATTACTGGGATGGAATAACACTTGTCATACCAGCCTTGCACGTAAACTTTAATATTGACCTGAAAATGACCTTTGACCTTACCATGTGACATCCGACTGCAGCATAAGTCTGCAAGTTTGGTTGAAAAGTGACTTACGGTTGCGGAGTTAGGTGTCATAAGAGTCTTGCATGTAAACTTTAACCTGTAAATGACCTTTGACCTTTCCATGTGACCTCTGACTGCAGCATAACATGCAGGTCCCCCAAGTCCATCTACCATCCAAGTTTGGTTGAAAAGTGACTTACGGTTGCGGAGTTAGGTGTCATAAGAGAGTCTTGCATGTAAACTTTAACCTGTAAATGACCTTTGACCTTTCCATGTGACCTCCGACTGCAGCATAACATGCACGTCCCCCAAGTCTATCCAACATCCAAGTTTGGTTGAAAAGTGACTTACGGTTGCGGAGTTAGTTTTCATAAGAGAGTCTTGATGTAAACTTTGACGTTGACCTGAAAATGACCTTTGAACTTATCATGTGACCTCCCACTTCAGCGTAACATGTGCAGGTCCCCCAAGTCCATCTACTGTCCATGTTAGGTTGAAAAGCGACTTACGGTTGTGGAGTTAGGTGTCATAAAAGTGTTGCATGTAAACTTTAACGTTGACCTGAAAATAACCTTCGACCTTACCATGTGACCTCTGACTGTAGCATAACATGCAGGTCCCCCAAGTCCATCGACCATCCATGTTTGATTGAAAAGTGACTTATGGTTGCGGAGTTAGGTGTCATAAGAGAGTCTTGCATGTAAACTTTAACCTGTAAATGATATTTTACCTTACCATGTGACCTCTGACTGCAGCATAACATGCACGTCCCCCATGTCTATCCAACATCCAAGTTTGGTTGAAATGTGACTTACGGTTGCGGAGTTAGGTGTCATAAGAGTCTTGCATGTGAACTGTAACGTTGACCTGAAAATGACCTTTGACCTTACCATATGACCTCAGACTGCAGCATAACATGCAGGTCCCCCAAGTCCATCTACCATCCAAGTTTGGTTGAAAAGCGACTTACGGTTGTGGAGTTAGGTGTCATAAAAGTGTTGCATGTAAACTTTAACGTTGACCTGAAAATGACCTTTGACCTTACCATGTGACCTCTGACTGCAGCTCAACATGCAGGTCACCCAGGTCCATCTACCATCCATGTTTGGTTTAAAAGCGACTTACGGTTGTGGAGTTATGTGTCATTACAGGTTTGTGACGGACGGACAGACGACATTTGGATCCCTTAGTCTCGCCTTCACCTCTGGTGGGCAGGACAAATATGTCATACGGACGTTGAGATATGCCGCGAGAGCTTTTCTCGAAAGGGTGGGTTGAGGAGGAAAGTCAAACAAAACACACCTTTTCGGGACAACCGGGGGAACTTTCCATGAAAGGCTGCATGTGTTTAATATTTTTTCTGAACCAATCGTTTCTATGAAAATTAGTCTTGAAATAACAATATAACAGTAATATAGACACTAGACAGAGGTGCATAGATGGGGGGAGGCTTGGGATGCTCTCCCCCCCCAAAAAAAAAGGGAAAGAAAAATGAAATATAACATTTTCTGAATATTTTTATGTCAAGCTACAAAATGTGATTTTTTTTAATGAAAAGCTTGCTCGCTCACAACTTCTATTGAATTTTGCCTGATATGACACATCTGACTCCCTCAAAATCTTGGGCTCATTTTGTCTCTGATTATTAGGAGAAAAAGAGAGCTTGCAGCTTTTGTGATTCTGAATAAAATTTCATATTAATGAAGTAATTCAGGACACAAAATAATTACACAAAGCCATATGGAATTATGAGAAATAGTAAACAAATATATCAGGCTTTGAGAAAGTATAGTTGAATTATTTATCCGAGGTTGGTCTGACAATTACTTCCTGAGGGGCGAAGCCCCGAGGGAAATATAGTAGTTTTGCCAGTCCAACCGAGGATTAATAATTCCCACTATGCTTTCGAATGAAACGCCTGATATATTTGTTTTTTATCCAACTTTTTTATAATTTATAACCAAAATCTATGTGATGAGCTTGCAAAGTCCGGTTACTTGAGTTGAATTACCTACTTTTCTCTGAGCCATCGTGCTCAGCAGAACGCAGATCAGTGCCTGTGCCGACACATCGCTGGACTTGCCCGGGAGAGAGAGCGCGCTGGCCGGTGTGCCTGAGAGTTTAGCTAGATCCAGTTTTGTGAAATAATGATGTCAGACCTCGATATACTAGTATCCAAAAATATATCGAGGTATGACGTCAGAGTTGAAATATATTCGGTCACATGATGCTACTTGAACCAATAGTACTATACATGATTTACTCTATGTAGGATATAATGTATTCTATTCTATAGGCGTAAGTATTTGCATAGAAGTGTGATGAAACAAATCAGTGGCGAAGTGAGCCAAAGTTTTGAAGGGGCTAGATATGAATAATTGGGCAGATCTTTTTTTTGTGAGCGAGCAAAAAAAATAAAAATATTTAACTTTATAAATATCCAATGAAAGCATAATATTCAGAAAAAATATATTTCACCATTTTCTTTTCTACTTTCTTGGTCATAATTTATTTTTGTAGGAGAGGAGAGGGGGCAAGCGCCCGAAGACCCCCTCGCCTCATCTGTGCACTGAAGAAATTACTTTGAAACTGACTTTCCTTTGCAAGCTGCTGGATAATCTTTATATAATAGTTACCATGCAAGGACGGCTGCACTGCCGAGACTATTGAAAATAAATACATGAAAATGCGCAAAATTTGTGTTTTCCCTTCTTTCCTTCCGTTTTGTTTCACCTGCATAGGAGAGTAAAATTATATTATAGGCGCTGTTTTTCTGACGGTGGCGGCATCAACACCAAATCTTAACAAAAGGTTGTGTTTTTTAAATGAAAACTTAGAAACCTAGTTCATGAAATTTGGGCATAAGGTTAATCAAGTATTGCTAAACGTCCTGCCTGAGTTTCAGGTCACTCAGTTGTTGTGTGTCCGTACAGGTTGTGTGTCCACACGATCAATGTTAGAAAGTCATTTGAAAAAAGTTAGAAGCGAAGTTTCATCAAATTTTAGTACAAAATGTTGGGAAATATAAAGAACAAAATAGAAGATGATTACAAGTATTGAATTCATATTTTTAGTGTAATCCAAAGACAAAAAGGAAGGCTTCAAAAAGATTGTTTACATTCATAATTCCGAAGCTTCGTTATTCCGAAGGTTTGGATATTCCGGAGGTTCGTTAATCTGAAAGCGAAATAAGGTTCGTTGTTCCGAAGGTCGGACGATCCAAAAATTGAAATGACGTTCGTTGTTCCAAAGGTTCGTTAATCCGAGAATGAATAATGAGAGTCATAATTCCGAAGGTTCGTTAGTCCGAAAAAAAATGAGGTTCGTTGTTCATTTAGTTTTTTCGGATTAACGAACCTCATTTCGTTTTCGGATTAACGAACCTCATTTCGTTTTCGGACTAACGAACCTTCGGAATTATCACTCATTATTCCTTTTCGGATTAACGAACCTTCGGAATTACGCCACAAATGTTCGGATTAACGAACCCTTTTTCGATTTAACGAACATTGTGGTTCAGGCAATAATGAATTCACGTGTTTTGGAATTACGAACCTTCTGAATTACGAAGTGTAACCAAAAGATAACATGTCCGGACACTGGACCCCCTCCTATATTAGTTTTGTTTTTAAAGATCGTGATGTTCCATGAGTTTTATATTTCCCCATAAAATCCCACCTTTGTCACTCGGAATATCAGATCGACTTAACGGACACGATGTTCAGCCAGATGGAGCGTATAGTAGTGGTGGTGAAGTGGAGCCGGCACAAACATCGCTCAAAGTAACTAAACTTGTACTAGTAATGAGTGGGGCTAGGACCTAGGCCAAACATACTTAGGCTACCACAACAGGCGATAGGCTTTCTTACCCCTCCAAAGATAACTTCTTAAATTGGAGATAAAATTTTACCTTCTAGGGTGACCTTTTCTTGGACTTGCCCTATACCCTGTACCATGAACCGTTTTGGCAGTGGATATCTAAGTCAGTGGGT
>NC_054743.1:15523910-15603910 GCF_018143015.1 Lytechinus variegatus | reverse complement strand
GATGTTTGGAATCGTAAAACATTGTATAATTATCATAATTTTACAAATAAAACCGTTATGGTTTTACTTTCGTAAACTATTAAGATTGGATATCCCGGGGGTACCCATCTCAACGTCCACATGTGATTTTTTAGTCATGAAATAAATTATTCATAATTCCATTTTTCAGCAATTGAATGCCCCAGTCTTCATGGTCTAAGTATGTATGATGCATAATTTACCTGTGCTATTATTTTTAAAAGATTTAATTCCCAATTCATCACAATATTTACAATTTTGTCATGATTTTTCTTTTTGAAAATTATGCTATTTTGTGACTAAGGCTACGTCTCGTCTGCTCTTTTTACCGATAGTATCGATATCAAGGTATTTTAGTTAGGAAGCCTTTCCTGAAACAGGTTTAGTAATATTGGAGCTAACTCCGTGGTTTGTGGATAAAGATATGACTAACTTGTCCAGGTGTTGAGAAACGGGCCCCAGGGATCAAATCCTAGACTTCCATGTGTCTAGTCTAGAGACTTGAACCACCTCAATGAATAACTTGACCTCAGCATTACTTACATATTTAAACCAAATATATGTCTGGGTAAATTGTCAATTCGTCCACTGTCAACTCCTCCACTCACCAAATGGTCTACCTTCATTTAGTCTATAGCCATTCCATCCATAAACATATCGTCTAACAACCATTTGGTCCAATGATCACTTTGTCTAATCACCAGTTTGTCTATTACCATTTTGTCTAATAACCAGTTGGTCTAATTCCCATTTTCTTTTCCTTCATTTTGCACTATTAACACTTTAGATTAATAAGACCTATTGGTATACTGACTAAATGGCTATTGGACCAACTGGTTATTAGACGGAATGGCATTAGACTAAATGAAAGTAGACCATGTGGTGAACGGACGAACTGATGGTAGACCAAATGATAGAAGAGTTGTCAATTGGACAAATCGGCATTAACGAATTGGACATAAACATATGTCTGCACCCAACATACAACTACAGCAACAGTAATATAGACTCGGTGGCACTTCGAGTATCACATTATCTTCATCTATTTTTTTTCTTGAGTTTATCTCTTTTTTAACCAACATTTTATGTCAAGGTAGACTGCCTCTTAAAGATCTTACCTCAATATCATCATTGATAAGCTCCCACTGGGCATCTCCAGTCTCAAATCTCAGCTTACAATCATTACTGCTTTCAGCTTTGCTTTCAGGTATGAAATAATCTCCTGCATTATTTTTTTTTACCATTTAAAACAAAAGTATAAAGTACAAGTACGATCTTAAATTCCTGTGAATTTACTTTAATAATGGAAGTGAAGGGTTAAAATAAATGTTAAAATTTAAAAATTAGAAGACAATTTTTTATCTGAATATCATATGAAATTTATCTCATTTTAAACATTATCTGGATATCTGCAATCTATTTTTTTTTTCTTCTCATTTCTCAATTATCCATTTTAAATGAATATATGAATAAGAAGGTAAACTATATCATTTAGAATCTAAGGACAAAACTACATTTAAAAAGTCTAAGGCAAGTAAATGTGATTTGAATTGTTTTTCTATTAAAATATCAAAATTAAAAGTTTTTCTTTTATTGCTTTCATGCATATTGAAAATAAATAGCGTTGATATATATTCTTATTTTCATTTCCAAATTTAATTTTTGAACAGGAATCTTTGTTTTAAAAGTGTTACCATGAATGAAAGGGAAACCATTGTTTTCATTTAAAAAAAGTTTTACCAATGAATGAATTAAAAACACAGATGTTTAAAATTGACCTTTTTTAAGCATAATTTTCAGGGTCCTGCATCGTAATTGCAAAACCACAATTTTTTAGTCAATATAGCAGTCCTGAATTGATCATCAGATATCACCTATAATATTTGTATTTACTGGAATATTTGGTCCCTTTTTCAATTTTGGTAATCAAGATAAGTTTTCAGGCTACATATAGAAATATATATGACAAATTGCTAATATTTTACCTTTGAATTGGGGAATGAATTTCATTTCCTTAAGACATTATAATGTTTAGGAAAAATGAGCAAGAGAGGAGAAACTACATGATTCATGACTCTTGTTGCGATGAACGATTCTTTGAGCTTAATGAAAATTATGGAATGTTAAACTATTCAGAACTTCATAAACCTTATCAGAGATGCAGCACACACATAGTTACGGAAAAAATAAAAAGGAGATGAAGAAGTTTAAAAATTGGAAGAAAATGGGAAATTAAAATGAGAAAAATATCAACATCAAATTAATATAAAAAATAGGATTTACACAAAAAGAAGACTGAAAATAGCAATAACAAAATGCATGAAAAAATGAAGATGAAGATAAAATAGGAAAGAAATGAGCAAGAATGGAAAGAATAATTCAAAAGAAAGAAAAAAAAAGAAAAACAAAGAAAGAAAGAAAGAAAGAAAAAGAAAGAAAGAGAGAGAAAAAAGATAGAAAGAAAGCAAAGAAAATGACAAAGAGTGACAGAAAGAAAGAAAATGAAAGAAAGAAGGAAGAAAGAAAGAAAGACAGACAGACAGACAGACAGAAAGAAATAAAGAAAGAAAATAAAGTCAAATAAATCACTTTATTGCCTTTATTGAGCTTTCAGTTTTAGCAGTCAAAGTTAAACTTAGTTTAAGTTCTTTCCTTTTTTAGCTCTAAGTATACAAAATTTGCTATGAATAAACAGGAATTTTGCTCCTGTGCAATTTTATTTAATCTATCACGGAAAAGTGATATCTATGTTGGATATGCGTGCATTGAGATCGCACACGCTGGTAAGCTTATGTGTGCGCCTGGCCTTCAATGACATTAATTTATCATCTACATCACAGATATACACGGATGGGGATGGGCTTACTTACCGGGATAGAGAGGCTGACGTCTCTTCTTGGACTTGAACACGAAACATCCCTGAAATTAGATAAATGAAACATCAAGTTTGAGTATCATAGAACTGAGCAATGAATGATTGATCAATTCAAGTTTAAAAGACAATTTTAGTACCTTTGAAACTGAAGTTGTAGCCCCACACGTGGAATCGTAGTCTGCCATTTCGAGATTGTTTTGCTAGCCTCACGGAAATGCGCCTTTTAGTATTTTCTGAATATACATTTCCTTTCCAATACTAGCATTTCAGGTACTATATGATGAAGAAAGAGGATATAAAAATAGTAGGCTCGGTTGTAACACAATTTTTTTAATATCAACATTAAAAGTAATTTTATTCCTATATTAGTAATAATAATAATGCAGTAGTGATAAGACTATTCTATGTTAAAGGGGGAATGTCAATTATGACTGATTGCCTGCATGCCTGACGATAATTTTTGTAAGAAGCTATCATCATCATCATAGGCTATTTAAATGAAAAATGAACAGAGTTGAATTGAGGTGAATTGAATCAACATCACCATCATCTGGCATCATCAACTTTGTTTGATTTATGTATTTAAGATCTATTTTTATAGAATAAAACTGAATGTACAGATGAAATAAATATGATTATTCAAAAAAGTGATCAAGATTAAAATAGGCCTGTGATACATAATAGAGAATAAAGAATGATACAACTTCATTATGTTAAGGCTGTGAATATGATTACAGCTTATTTATCTATTTATTTGTTCATTTATTTATTCATTCATTCATTTATTTATTCATTCATTCATTCATTTATTTATTTATTTGTTTGTTTGTTTATTTATTTATTTATTTATTTATTTATTCATTTATTTATTTATTTATTTATTCATTTATTTATTTGTTTTTTGTTTATTTATTTATATATATAGTTATATATATTTTACGTTTCATAAGCCACTTTTCTTAATATTGGAATAAACGTCTAAGAAAAGAATGTAAACATTTTCACATTCTTGCAAATGGGTTAGCAATGCGTACTCAGATGCGATTCTGGGATTGCGCCATCTATCGGTCTGTCATAAACATAACATTGAGAAGAGAAGATGTGGTTAACGTAAATAAATCAACATTATCTTGATAATTGAAAGAGACAGGAAGTAACTGCATACCAAGCAGTTATCCAATATGCATCTGTGTATATGATTTCGGAGTGGCGACGATTACTCAAAGATCATTATAAATAAGGGAGATTTGATATTTTGAGTATTTTTTCATTAATTTTCTAGGGTCTTCATCGAATATAGATTTTGTTCGCCAGAAACTTGACAGTGAGAAATTTATTCAACCTTAGGATTGGGATAGAACAAAACGATTTGTATAATTCTATTTGTATACAGGCGTATTCCGTCACAATCTTCGGCTTTCAGGGAACTATGCCTTTTTAACAAATATGTTATATTTATTTTTTTATGACAGATGATTTTTGTATAATTCATATTAAAAATGAGTTGGGAAAAATGGAACAGAATAAATGTTTATTTCAATCGAATTGAAAAGAATATGTTGCAGAAGGATGAAATCAAGTTTTCCATTAGGAGCTATGATTTCAATCGAGATTCGAAAGAATGCTTATCATATTGCTGGACTTTAATTCTATGATTGCAAGCCTGTAGGAACCATATTGTAGACGAACCATACTGATAGCTAAAACGTATTCTTTTGAAGTAGTGTGTATCATTTCTGGTTCATATTGCTTTACAAGTTTACATAATGTTACACAATGGGTGGAAATACCGGGGGATCCAAAGGGAGATACACAATGTCCCCTATACAGTAACTATTTTTGGTCCTTTTATAATGGAAAGAAAGACATCATTCAAAATCAAAATAATTCACATATTTTGAACGAGATACCGTACTTTTGGGGAGATAATCTTTTTTTTTTGCTTGTCAAATTTTCCGGCCCCTGGTCCCCCTACATTTTGGGGAGAGATTTCCGCCCCTGTGTTAAACTCGAATGGTCCTGTATACTCTAGGTTACACTTTTCGTGTGTGATATAATTACCATGAATATGATGATTGCTCTCTCTCTCTCTCATTATTTAGCATAAATTACTCCAATTCCAATGGTTTTATTAATAAAATGAGATTTAGTTTACAGCAATATTTCTTTTGTAATATCGCTAGTATGTTTTGATAGAATCGTTAATTGGTCACATTTTTAGTGCGCTTATAGCCCAGTAACATTTTAGGCATATTTGTTATTCCAAAGTATATTGTACAAAATCGGCAGGGCATTGATGACAAATTTCTTTACAACTGTAAATTCAATAATATATATTCATTAAAATGGGAGAGTATAAACTTACAGCAAGGGGATAACAGTTTCTCACCGCGCTCATTCAACACACCGAGCTCTGAAGATTAATTTCAAAAAACAAAAGTAATTAAATGAATTGTTCTATTTTCTTTAATTAATTTCATGAATGAATCTATAATAATTTAGAAAAAAAATATCATTTTCGAAAGGGGTTGGAAATAAATGCGGGAAAAATAGACTTTACGAGTGAATTATAAAAAATTATCAAAACGAAGAAGACGATTTTTAGGGGCTGCGTCTCAATAGGTATTTTTGAGATTATTATTTTTTTCATATTGCTGATGTGCGTGGCGAAGGAATCAATATGGATTTTGGTTAGGAAAACTCGGAATGCTTCGGGTCTCGTTGAAGTATTTCATCTTTAGTACAATCCTCTCTGTCTGTCCTATATTTGTCCTTCTTTACTTTATCTTTTCTGCCTTTAAAACTCCCTATTCTTTCTTGGGGCACGGTCCCTTTTCGCCATGCCCCATTATAATGTTCAGGGGCACGTCACTTTACAAAGAGTTACGATTGATCCAATCAATTGTAACTCTATGGAAATCCATCAGTGCCGTTATTTTTTCTACAGGAAATGTGCAAAATGTGCGAACACATCGAACTGTCAAGAAATCAATGAACTTATATAGATATACATTCATATAAAAAAATGACCAAACATGAATTGTATGTTGGCTTTGCTGGCTTTCCATAGTTGCGAATGATCGGATCAAACGCAACTCTAATTTTTATTACGGGCCCCTGGATTATACTCATGCAGTTAGAGCGCTTAAGTTCCATATATTTTGAGATATAGTTCTTATAATATAAAGATTAACTTTGTAATGAAAGCTTTACTAAATAATATTGATTGTGTTGATGCTATAGTTGATTTATAATTTTCATTCATCTGTTAATTGATTTGGATGTTAATTCAGTCGTTCATCCTTTCATCCAGCTTTATTTTTGCAAATTTTTATTTTCAGAGTCGCTCAAAATGACTTCATTAATCAACACATTTTGCTCTGAGTGTCCTTACCAATTTCTAGGATTTTGGTTTTCTCCCTCCCTTTCAAACTAAGTGAAGACAGAGGAAAGTGGAATTTTCTGCACGAAAGATAACATTTTGTTGATGGGTTATAATGGACAGGATGGCGATTTCAAGAAACAATATTTTTATGAATTCTTCTGAATATGAGTGGATTGGTAATTAGGCAAGTGCACGATGATACCATTTAAAAAAAGTGATTATAGTCGGCACCCTTCTTTTTAGAGTACTCGGCATTTTTTCTTGTCTTTGCTTTCGAGGTTCGGAAGGAATTTTAGGATTGATAACCCCTGTTCGTTTTTTCCTTAAATATTTTTTTCGGGGGAGGGGGCAATCATGTCTATGTTATATTGTATGATATTGTAATATGTTTGTATTTTAACATGGCTCTTGTAAAGCAGTTGTATACTGAAGAGACTACCCTGGGTAAATGAAATAAAACAAAACAAAATAAATAAATGTTGGCATCAACTGACTCCAATTTTTGATTGCATAAGAAATATACGCTACCTAAATTACAAATAAGATTTTTATTTACCCCAATTTCATAAATCCGGAAATCGTCATCTGGATGACGGACATTTCCAAAGAATGATTTTTCGAAATTCTCTGATTTTATTAATTTCGCACAATCTAAATGCACTTATGATGTTTTATTATGACATCCTAATCTTCATTTTTTAAGGGGGTGGACTTTCCATTTAGAATTACCTTCTCCTGGAGGACCGTAGGCCTTCTATGAATGATCGCCGACCAGAATATTCATGGCAATGTATAATTTCTCAATTTACATTTATATAACATAATGATTTTACTGGTGATAAACATGATAGTGTCCCAAATAAAACAAAATATGAAATTAAATGAAAACCACTGCAAATTAAGGAGGTAGAAATGTGTAATTGACTAAGAAATTTACTGATATCATTGTGTTTTACAACAATACGAGTGAAAAATAAATGAAATGACCTTAAACAAAATGCTAAAACACTGGGGGGGGGGGGGGTGAGTGAACGGTGCGCATGATACTACGCGCTTTATACAGGGAAATCCCCGACATTGTCAAACCACGTGCATCAATATTATTGAGTGATATCACTGTTTTAATCAAAATTAACATGTGACGCATAGGTCCTAAATAACAGAACATACCAGACGTTTCGCCACTTCCAATGCTGATTTTACAGTTCTTTCTTGCTGTCATTTTTTTTTGGCATCGATTTTCACTAACGTCTGGGCCCCTTTGACATTTACCAACTATACTCAAAGAAACAGATAGTTTACTTTTGTCATTGAATTTAAAATAGTTTCACCTGGGGCCCGTTTCATAAAGGACTTGCAGCTGTTGTAACTTTATCATTATGGCAACTACCATGGAAACCTTGATTCTGATTGGCTGATGATCCCTGTTACCATGGTAGTTGCCATTATAACAAAGGTACAACAGTTACAAGTCCTTTATGAAACGGGCCCCTGGAGTTTCACTGAGTGCTGCTCTTCAAAATTTCCGTCAATAGGCCTATATTTCTGGAGGATAACGGATAATTTCTTTCGGCCAAAGAGGTCTCACCTTCTTTTAGAAAAAAAAAACACACAGAAAAATCAAAAGAAACATATAGGGTTATATTCTAGAAATCAAAATATGAATAGGCCTGCCTATATCTTTGACTAGTCCCTAGGCCTACTTATTTAGTGTTGGCAAACTCCCGACATACAATTTTCATAAATACATTCAATAAGAAAAATCTAGTGTTCAGCAGTTTGCGAATAGCAGATACACTGATGGACCTTTTGTTCCGTTAGCCCGTCAAAGGGTACAACAACAATAGCTCCAGACGAAGAGGGGTTTGCCCGCCCCCTCTCTTTTCAATTTTGCACCCCTCGATTTTGCTGTACGGATCGCGGAGACCCTGTACGCAGGGTCTATTATATTGTACTTGTGTGTTTATTAGAGATACGGCCGGTCTAGAACGTACACGCACACATTCGTTCGTAGCATATCTCTCGTTGAACGTAGATTCGATCATGGTCTTGGAGACTAATAAATAATAATGATGTAAACCTGCGCTTGAAGTGGATTTTTATGTTATTTGGATTTTATTCCATCATCAGCTATCAAAACGTACATCCAGAGGATCGGAATAACTGTTACAATCTTCATCATGCCGTTCATCAAGAGAGTTGTGGAGCCTCAATTTTTGAGCAACAGTCCGTTGCCTCCCGGCTGCGACAGGGAGTTGGACACGGTATCGAACAATACACTCTGCGGTCTGGTCCGGCAGCTCTCTGACCTATCGCTCCGTGCGAATGACATTTTCAGCGACATCAGCAGTGAAGCCCATTTACTTGCACATAGAACAGTTCTTTTGAGGAGAAGAACGATCAGATTGGAAGATATTGTGGAGAAATTAGATGCTAGATCTGTCAGAGTTCGTAAGTATTTGGAAAAAGATGTTCAAATTAAAATCTCCATGAATTATTGTCACAACGAAATTGAAAGAAATTTGTGTGAAAATCGAAAAGTCCATTGTGATTGTAAACTGAGATGGAGAGTTTCCAAATTGAATCAAGCTTAAAAGATGTGCATTATTTATTTCTTGGAAAATTCCCGTAATGCTAATGGTAAATGTTGAAATGTCAATGATCATTTGAAATAAAAACAAAGTCCTGTGGAGAAAGAAAGAGATGGGGGGGGGGAGGGAGGGTGTGGGTTGATCGATGGGGTGACAACATCACTAATTAGGCCAGGGCTTTGATGTACAATCTACTGTAGCTACATGTAGACCATTAACATTGTCAGATTGTTGTTTAGATATTATACTTTCTATAATACTTTCATTTATAGTGAAAATCAAGGAGGCCCTTCACAGAAAATAATCAGTTGGAATTGACTGACAATTTGAATTTGATCCATGTACACAGTATGTGTACAGGTCCAAGTTTAAATTCACATGGATATTGTCTGTAGTGTTGGTTGTGTTTTGAGCTTGTCACATCCTTCTTTCAGTTTAGTACAATATGAAGTCAATTATGTCTAAGAGTTCTCCCTCAAGCTCTAAAGTAAACAAAAGTTTGCAAAGCAAACTGATCACTCAGGATTTTAGGAAGTAACACCTGCCCTCTGTTAGTCTCCTTACCAGTCACAGCTGATGTCCTACTTCTTTATGCATCCAAATATCTGAATTTTTGAGTTGCATTCGAGCTGAAAAGTTTATATGTTGTTTATCAGTCCACCAAAAATTTTATCATTCCATTTTGTACATATGTACAATGAGCATTTTTTGTACTTTTTGCATGATTATAATAGATAATTCATGTACAATGCATGGAGGGTTGACACTGTTTGCAAACTCCACCCACAATGTCTTCTATGCATGTGCCATCGAATGAAGTGAAGCATTCATCCTTTTGTCTATAGACTAGGAAACAGATGTACATGGTCGCATTTCATAAGTTGGGTATGCAAAAAGGGTGGCGTATGAACAATTTTCCACATGGTGCCATGGATAAATTGTTGCTACATCACAGCATCTTAACCAAATTTATTGAGTAATATCTCATTTTGAAGCTAGAACTATAGGCTAAATATATTACTATGAATTAGATCAATACAATATCAGGAACAAAAACTATAGCACATTAAGTTTGAAGTAACAGGGGTGGCGGAGCCGGTGGATGTGGAGCCGGTGGATGCGGTAAATGATAAAATGTTAATTAAACCTAATTAACAACTTATTATAATATGTAATATGACTGATATCCTCGTATTTCTGGGCGTTTTAAAGCAGGGAACAACTAAATGTCATAAAAATTTGACAATTTTGAAAATATGCAGCAATGGAATACATGTGTATGTCAGCTCTGATCTGCAACCTTATCAATTAGTAAACCGGAGAGATTTGGTTAATTATCTAATTTGTAATCTTAATTTTTAGTACAATTGTTGTGTATCATTGCAACAAACATTTCTACCCATGATGTTGTCATTTTGCCAAGCATACAAATACAGTGACAGGTATTTTGGGGGCAGAAATGTGAAATTAAATACTGTTAATTAATTAGTATAATTAACATGCATAAAATAATAGATAATTATTTTATTTTTGGTACAGATTTAATTATTGATGTTTCAAGATTATAACTGCAAAATACTAGGGTGATCCAATGTTGCATTAACTTTTGACACCATTTTATGTGCAGCAGGTCCAATTTGAGAAAAACGCATTTCACAATTCACATTTACATTGACATCTATGTAATAATTAGCTTTTAATTAGTCATTTTAAGGAAAAATAATGGTATTCAAAACTTAAAACTTTTTCATTATGTAGAGAATGGTAATAGCTATAACATATCAAATAATAAAATTTTTGACCATTTTTACCCTGTTCGCGAAATTGGACCACCTTATGACATGCGACCACATGTATGTACTGTACTCTTTCAGATGAATACTTAGCCTAATACATACGTACATGGAGTTGCGAACTTGTGTACATTTGGGAAAAAAAAACAAAAGATTTTGATTTACATGTATCAAAGTTGGAGTCTTTACAAGAACAGGTCACCCCAATGGATTAAAAAAGCCCCCCCCCCACCTACTTGAACTCTGTTAAAGTGCAGGCTAATTCATAAACATGCATATTCAGTCCAGTATGTTTACTCCAGATATTTTTAAACTTTGACTAATTTGTTTTGTGAAATGTACTGTACGTGAAGAAATGATTGCAGTTTGCTTCATTCTTCTTTCATTTTCACCACTCCTTGTGAAAATTTGGAAATTGAAAAACATGTTTTTAGAGACTCCTCTTCGGTCTATCTTTTGAAGTCGGTCATCCATGTGGCTTGTTTATAACTGTCTTTTCAACCCTTGACTTGTGTTAGTCAGCCATGTAAACAAAGCCAGCTTATCAGAGATTGAACTGGAATACTGTCAGATTGGAGCATGTGGGAGATTAATGTGATATATGATACATGTAATCAAGGAATTTGTCTGTATGTATGTAGGCTTACATGTAATGATATATTTCAGCAGGTCTAGATACTTGAACAGGTGTCCTACTCCTATGATTCACTGTACACATTACTAATCAACTTATCAACAGTCAATTTAGCAATAAAATGACTTTAGACTAGTACATGTAGTAACATTCTTAATATTTTAAGCATGCTATCTCTTCAGCCAGATTCATGAGTCTTTCCAGTTCTTGTCTGGAGAACAAGCAAGTAACCAAGTATGAATTATATAAAAGCATAAAGTTTCTTGTTGATGTACAATCGTTTTGTCTCAGCAGGATGTAAGTTTACACTGCATCTACTGTACCTGTCTCAGACGTACATGTATGTAAGATGTACATCTAGTCCAAATCCACTGCATTCGTCTTGTATTAAAACAGCACTTGTAGGAGTGGAGAACACTTGGAATGGTCCTCTTAATACTTTGGTGGTAAAATTGAGGAGCTCATATGATCCTTTACTGGCGACATGGATCCCTGTCAATATGGGCTGAGATCCGTAATGAAAACCCAGGGTTGCCTAGAATTGCCCATGGCGACTTCAGGCGAGCGAGACAAGATGGGGTTCCCAGCTTGAAAGTTCATTACACCTGAATCTGTGAGATTCCACAGAGCATGGTTGTGAAATGTGCCCCCTTTTGTGGTGTTCAGAGGTGCAGACCATGCCCATACCTTTAATAAATGAATGTATATGTACATGTACATCTAGCTGTAATTGAATAGCAATGTTTGGGACTTTGAGCATCGTTATCCGTTCAAAACATTGTTAATGAGACATAGGATAAAGTTTCTTGATCATGTCTCCTGAAAGTAAACAGTGAATGTTATCAGGTTGAACTCTTTTAGATTTGTTTGATTGTTTTATAAATACATGTATCAAACTGTAATGTAATCCATTCATGTGATTACTGATTGAATCAAGAGCTGGCCTCGAAAATTGTGTTACTATTTAATAACAAATAATGACTTTTGTACATGTAAATGGAGGAAAACGATAAAGATACACAAAAGACTTAACTCTGCAAACTGGGAGCATACATGTATAACATACAGTACAGGTGTATGTACTATGTACATACATACGTGTACATGTATAGGACCAACAATAAAATAAATGAATTTAAATAAATAAGCAAAATTACAAATGAAATAATCTTTTATGATTGAGAGTATTTTATACAGTAGTACATGTAAATTTGACATGGTGTATTTCTTTGTACAACAATCAACAAAATGCATGGTTCAGTCCGTTGTCATTGCTCTCATAGAAGGATATCTTGCCAATAAATACTTTACAGAATATAATACATCTCCAGCCATTGACCAAAGGCAGTGTCGGTTCAAATTACCTGTGTGTCCTGTCATATGTACCGGAGCATCTACAGAATAAAATGATGTTTTCGTAATAATGTAACCCTACCCATGTCAATGCACAGAAAACTAATTTTGATTCCTTGCTAGCAGGCAACAGTGGACATCTGAAGAGCTCATATACATATGAACCAAATGCAAAGATGGTGGATCTTTTTATGACATGGGGGTACTTGAAGGATGCAGTTGCTTAGCAACAACCAGATGCAGTTTCAAGATGTTGTACTGGGCCATTCAGGAATTTCATATTCCTTCAAAGGTACATGTACAATGTATCATGTATGTAGGTTTGTCATTTGAGGGTCAACTGATTAGGGGCAGTCTGCACGGCAGTTCATTACTTGCATGCATGTACATTGTAGGCGTATTTTTACATGTATAATAGGCATTCATACAATAGATTTTGAAAATGTACATGTAGGGTTGCTTACTCGCTTTTAATATACACATATTTTACATGCATGTTGAATTTGTGTTATTGAAATGGTGATGGTGGTTTTTGTGATGATGATGCTAATTAATCATTGTTTTTCGTCTTTTTTTTTTTGGGGGGGGGCTCATTCAACTGGGATGAGTTGTAGAGATATTCATAGACTTGTGATTACAAATGTACATCAGCTGATAAAATATAATTAGTGTTGAAATATGTCAAATATTTCAAACTTTTAGCTTTTGTTTTGCAAGTATGTTGACAAGTGATGTTTCTTCGATTTCATGTCAAAGCTTTATTCTTACTGTTCCACTTCTTATTTTGATGTGAGAATCACAAGGAATTCACAAATATTTTCAACCTTTTGCAGAAAGCAGAATTGTTGTTTACACAGGGCAATTGTATTCTAGTGCACATGAAAGTATGCATGATTGGGGGTGTTTACCAGTAATTGCAGCCAATTATCATTCCGCTGAATGCTGAATATGGCTGTAGTATTCAGTGGAGAACTCATAAAGGTACACTGACACAACATGCATAGCTGATGAGATGACAAATCTGTTGATTAAAAAGATAAAGGGTGATGAAGAAGGAAAATGGCTGCTGAGTGATACTGTACAATTATTGCACTGAAGGTCTAAAATGATTTTGACAAAGTTCCATTCTGGGGGATAGAGAGCTAGAATTGGAAAGGATATACATGTAATTTGACCGATTTCTCATCAATGTGTTGATTACTTCAACATTGTTACTGTGATATTTCTCAAGAGGCTACAATCAACAACAACAAAACAAAACAGTTTTTATACAGAACTTTATAAATGTCTGCTGATATTTGAACTAGAATCAGTTGGTCTTTAAACTTGTTTATTTTAAAGTTTGGAGATTATTTGTAAAAAGGCAAATTAAACATTTATACACCAAAATAAAATTTATGTACATACATTTAGTTTGATCAAAGAGAGAAATCACAGTTTGTCGACAGAGTGCATGTTATTGGTATGATGACAATGTCTGGGGAAAAATACCGATCTGTAGTTCTGTGAAATGTAATTGTAAAAAATCCAGAAGTATTTATGACAAATTTGATTTTATAATTACATACATGTACATGTACGTGTAAAAACTCAACATTTGTATTTATCATACAATGTAGTTGAAATGAAATTAGTTTCAAATGCACTAGTTACATAACATATTTCATTGAACAATTCACTCATACATATATATTACCTACATGTACATGTAATAAAAAAAGAAAGAAATAAAGCAGTGTATTGTAAATACTGGGAAGAATTTAGTTCTATTGTTCAGATCTTCATCTGTGCTAATCCAGGGTTGTCTTTTATTAACTATTCTATTACTACCATTATATTCTACATGTTCATTCTTTTGTAGCCTAGCCTGGGTAGAAAAGTAGTTAAAATGGAGGAATAATAATGCTCTTCACTTATCTTTCAGAAGTGGATTAGAGTGCAATAATCACAGTTCTTGAAGAAAAGTGGGGAATAAATGTCCAGTATTTGGTGCCAGTTACTACGGTTACATCATGTAGTGAATATAACAAGGGACTCAGGAGAGGCCATTTCATAATATACATGTACATGTACTGTACCTGCATTATATGCTAGTAAAGTTGTAGGCCTACATGTAGGTATGAAGGAACTCCTCTTCTGTTCTTTTATTGTTCATTTAACAAAAATACATAAATGCAAACATTTGATAATCTTAATCAGGATATGTTTTCAGAGTTTGTCCTTTGTTTTGACTGAAAATTCATAAAAACGTAAATCCAATGTTTTAGCCAATGGGAGTGAGCTACATGTAATGTGTCCAATCTGTTTGTATAAAAGACAGGGAGTCAGGAGTAGAATTTGGAAAAAATGTACATTATGCTCAAGTACATGTACATGTACCATCTGACATTCCTACATGCACACTGATATTATAAATTGTTTCATTTTGTTCATACATGTACATGTGTGAAGGGTACATCTCCCTTATAATGAAATAAGTCGCAGCAATGAGTATCTAATGCACTAAATTTATAAATTGTCAGTAAAATCTTTTAAGTTCTTGGAGGAAAAATTTGAATAACCCTAATTTCTTATAATAAAATAACAAGTGGGGATATGACATCATTATATGTAGTTTGCCCACTGAATATTCATGAAGAAATGCCTAGAGCAGTTTCACCAGATTGATGCAAATGTTTAAAATGACATACATGTAGCTCTGTTATTCTTTGTCTGATTTTGATTAAATTTTCAGTGTTTTGTTTGTCTAATATTTTGTGATCTGTTCAAACCCTATAATTTTCAGCCTGGAGTACCCCTGTACTCTAAATAGGTGTTCAGAGATGCCAAGTTCAAAAAAATGTTATGCGTGAGATTTTCATGACTCGGCGTCTCTCCGCGCGCGCGGCCAGTACTTGCACTCGTACGTTGCCAAAAGGCGCGCGCGCATGAGATATCTGCTTCATCATGATATCGACCCATACTACAAAACCATGTGATGCACGCACGCAATTCATCGTATCACGTACTGCTGTGCGCTGACTGCACTCTCGATTCGTCTCGCGTGCCGGGCAAGACGCGAAGGCGGCCGGCCAGTCGTATAATCTAGCGAATAATGCTACTTTTTCTCTATTTTTTCTGTCGGGTCCCAATGCGTGAGAAAAATGGGTACCATGCGTGAGATCGTGAGACGGACCCTGAATGCGTGAGTCTCACGCACAATGCGTGAGACTTGGTAGCTCTGGGTGTTTTCAGACCGCCTCGAAGTTCGTCAGTTCCAGGTATTCTATGATCAGGAAATTTACCCCAATCAGAAAATACCAGGTATTTTGGTAATGTGAAAGCAAACTACGCATAATTCCCCTGAAAGAAAATACCGCTATTAGGTACATGTACTTGGCGAAATTACAAGAACTTTCGCGGGGATTTTTCCAAGTTCCCAGGTATTTTAGCAGTGTGAAAGCAAGTTACGGAGCTTTTAGCCCAGCGTGTCATTGAGCGCGGGCACTGTGGGTGGCTGCTGGGCTAGTGATTTTGAATCTCGCGCCTTGCCTGCTTATCTGACCATACTGCGCATGCTCGTAACTTCAGGAACTTATCCCGAAGGGTGTGTTTCGGGGCGGTGTGAATGCAGGAATAATTAATGGGTATTTTTTTTGCCTAAATGTTTTTTTGTAATTTAATGGGGATTCTTATGATCGAGGCTGTTTGAATTTTGAAACCACCTAATGTTAACCTGTTGTGTGATGGACACATGAGAAGGCTGTTTGTTTTGGACCACCTGTCTTATTCAGAGTGAGTGGGTTAAAACCGATATCTTCTTCTTGTTGATCTGTCATGTCATGCATTGAGGAACAGAAGGACTTTAAAGCCCATGAGTTTGCTTGAGCTATCAGTCCTTTTGCTCCTCTCCATTGATTTAATCTGAACATTGCAACACACTCAGAGTATCTTGCCTATCTTATTATCTTTCAAATGCACAGTTTCATACATTGGCCCAGTTAGCCGCCCACACCCGACTTGAGAGGCTGGTTAGGCCTGTCCGTTGTCTCGTTACCCCCGCCCTACTACCTCTCCCATCACAACACTCACTCCGGTGATAGTAGCCTTATGGCAATCTCCCGGGTTGGGGAACCGATTCCAACGGTTGCAATAAAACCATGTCTTATTAAATTCTGCAATTCTATGCGTATATTGATTTTATAGAGGGAGGCAAGAGTGCGAGTGTCAATAGTGTAAAACAAACAGAACGAATTCTGCCCCAACGTCTAGGCCTGTATCGATATCAGGCTGGTATTGACTGGTTATTAAGATGGTGTACATGTAGTTTGATGCTAAGAATGTTTAAAACAGTAAAAACTGATGATTACCAGTATGTAACCGTAGATGTAGTACATGAGTGTTGATGTTCAGAAAATACTTTTAACTCTGGAGGGAAGCCAGAATGAACTGAATGAAATAATGTTTACAGATGTGCTGTAGTATTCCAAATTAAAGGGATAGCCCTACACATATTTTGCACCTCTATAATCATGGATAATTTTACAGTAGATTGGTATAGTAATGGTATTCCTACAAGTTGGTGTCTCACGAACAAGTCCTACTAGAACACAGATCGAGTGGCCTACATGTATTGTTGAGTAATTCAGACTGGGAGTACATAAAAGGCTACAAAGTAAAAGTATAATTAAGAGCTTGATCCAGCTCCATTTTCATGTACATATGTACATGTATTTGTGGGCTTACATGTACATACAGTATTTACAGTGTAAAATTTAAGCATTCATCTACATGTAGATGTAATTATAATGATGAAAACAGAGCAAATATCAAGTTTATAGTCCAGTGACATACATGTACACATGTAATAATCTTGACAGAATATCTATATGTGCTAGTACACGTACAGTAGTATGTTCATAGATTATTGCTTCCATGAAGGAAGCACTATCATCATGGGTTACCAAAGATAAAATGATTTTAAATGCATCCGTCAAGCCTCAACATCTAATCAATATCGACCCGACTCCGGTATTGGTTTCAGTGTGCATTGCATAGTGCTGCATAGTCAACCAGAATCTTAGCATTGCACCTCGTATGCAAACACACCATCTTTTCACCCTAAGACGACGCTCGCTACACACTTATCGTCGGATAGTCGTCAATTACGCCGACTAAATTTGGTTTGCAAATTTGAGGTTCAAATTTGGTTGGGGTATCTGCTTTCCCCCTGTCCAAGTGATGCTCCTGCTCTTCACTCCACTTAGATTGTGATGGGAACTTAATAATGCAAGATTTAACTCGAGGCGGTCTTTTGCACATTTGCAAATTACAATATCTTGAACTTGAGGACGTAGCAGTCTTTGACTTTCAGCAATGCTATGCACAGTATAATGTGCAGTGCATATCAAACACCAAGAGCAAATGGTGAAAGAACACCTGTTCAAAAAAAAAAAAATGGAAACAATAATAAAGTAAATGGGGGGGGGGGGGGTTGTAAACATGAGTAAAGTTTGTGCTTGGTTGTTTTGAAGTATTAAAAAGTGCTTAGATTACAAAATAACAGTGAGGAAAGGTGATTATCAGAAACATGATAGTGACTGTTGAAATACAAAGTGAAAACTTCACTGAGATTTGGAGGGGAAACTATACAGTCATGTGCATCTACATGCATGTTTTACGAGGCCCTGTTTGCATGTAGTAGTTACATGTGCACTGTATGTACTGTACATAGGCCTATTGATGTACATTTTATAACGTAATGCACACTTGTGGAGCACATTCAAACATTTCACTGCCCTGGGGCATTACATGTAGGTCCCCTGAAAAATATACTCCATTCTCTTTGTTACTCCTTCATGACTCATCCACACAGCATTGTCTTCTGAATGAACCATTTTTACACATTGTTACCCCGCTCTTATTGATGAAATTTCTATTCTTTCTTATGTTAGGACTCCATCACCACCACCTTCATTGTCTGCCCTGTACCTCTTGATTAGTCTTAAATTACAGACCTTGGATTGTAATGCCTTGGTACTGAACGTGTTCAAGATCTTGTACAAATAATGATATAATTTTTTAGCACTGCAAACTCTATCTTTAACAGAATTCAACAACTTACAAATAGAGGTTTGTTAGTAAAATTAAGAACGGTCTTGAAATGCAGGTCATAGTGCAGTGTAGAGGGTCTTTTTGTAGAGACTAATTTACAGTTATTTGACAATAGAGATGACCAATAGACCAAGCATTCACAAAGAAGTGTACACAAAAAAGTTGTATAGACTGGCCGATCAATTAACAGGTGGCATGGGAACTCTATTGACCGAATAACCTCCAAAGAGAGAGAAAGAGAGAGAGAGACAGAGAGGGGATGGGATGGGGGGGGGGGGGGGGTAACAAAGGTTTTGATATAATTTATTACAGAATACAGGTATACTGTTGCTTATGCATAAGGTTCATGTATTCAAAAAGCTCAATTCATGGAGATACTGTACTACATGTAAATATCTCCATGCTCATGGCTGGTTGGATATTTGTCTTACTTACAAAATTAGAATTGTGAAAGTTAAAATCTATGCATCTACATGTACACTGTAGGCCTTTATAATCTGAACTGATTGAGTAAAAAATCCTGAAAAATATGCTAACATGTTTATTTGCTAATATATTTTTGAGACATTTTTCGAGTTGTGGATAGCCTAGTGAGTTCTTGCAATTGTGGGCAGGGACGATCAGGGGTCCCGGGAAGAAAAAGTGAAAAATTTACCTGAGCTGGCTGAAACAAGAAATTGATACAATGATGAAGATGTAATACATGTATGTTAAAAATAAAATTATTCATAACTTTGGACATTAGACGGGCTAGATGTATGCACTGATGGCATGCAAGTACATGTATATCTTTGTTTGTAGCAGAGTTTACACAAATTGTACCTGGATTCTTGAACCTTTTTATTCTGGGGGGCAACAATTGGCTTTCAAGCCAGGAGCTCCATGTTGTTGGTTTAAAAGAAGAATGCTGTCCTCCATGCATGTCAGCCACTCTGCAATCCAATAGAGTTTCTGATCCCACTCTAGAAATGAATTGGCAAGGTAGCTTTGACTCCATCTCATTTCTAGTTTTCAAATCAAATTGAGATGAATGCCTGGGAACTGGAATGAGGGAACCCATCCTCTCTAATCTCTTTGTGCCTTTGCCACATGATAAATTGGAGTAGTTTTTTTTTATTTCTTGAATCCCATTTACAGAGGATGTTTTCAAGGCCCCTGGAGGCAGTTTTCAAACCGGTTTGCAAGGGGTCATCTCGGTCCATCCAGATATTACATTGTACATTGTACAATTACTGATAAATACGTACAGTACAATGAGCATTTTTTTGGGGGAGGGGGAGTGTCATAATGAGCTTTGGATGAACACAAAATGTAAATGTACATGTTGGTCAAAATGTATTCCTTGTCATTTGTCTGTATACTCCTCACACTCTGATTTAGACAATTATACTTGGACAGAGGTGCACATAGGCCTACATGTACAGTGTACCTTGTTGATACTTATTAGATCAGTAGTACATGTACCGTTAGTGTTTTGTGAAATAATGTGAATGACATTGCATGATTCATGTACATTCTTCATTTATAGTACCCCAAAGCCTATCACATTAACCACAATTCAAAAACTTTTCTGAGCTCCAAGATGATATATGAAAGGTTTTTAAAGGAGTGAAGTGGGTTAATGGCTGTTTGCCCTGTAGGATGACGATAGCGAATGAAATCGACATCCATGTAAAAAGGTCATTTGCTTCGTGGAAAAGCTATGAAAGATAGACTGTATAGATATTCCATAATATTTTGTAACTGCTCCATGTTTCTATTTGGGATTATTACATGTCCGTACCCTCATGGAACAGCAAACCTTCCCAGTGTTCTGTGATACAGAAGTACTGTATGTAAGAACATCTCATGGAATATGAGAGCACATAATTCAAGGAACAACATGGAACCCCCTTTATCATTAAAAAAAGAAGAAAAAAAAACAGGCATCAGAAGAAAAATAAAGTAAATTTTATTAAAGTAAAATGTACATTAATTTATTAAAAAATGAAATGATTTTGTTACAAGTTTACAAAATTTGCTTTGACTTTTTTTTGTCTGTTCATATCTGACTGTCACAGAAGAAAAGAACATTAACTACATGTGCAAGACATGTGTTTTTTGTAATTTAAAGGCAAACTTTATTAATACATGACTACATGCAAAACATTGCTTACTAAAAGACAACCTTTTTGAATATCAATCTGAAAAAAAACCTCCAAAGCTGTATATTACATGTACAGGTACATGTGAATGTGGTTGGTTTACAGACAAAAAAGCCAGAATATAGTGCCCTGGACATGTAGACTTCATTATGTAAACAAAGGTTATTTATGATTTATGGCCATTACTCCACATTCTATTCTTGTTGAGTGTAAGTGATTAACTTTGGAGCAGATGGTAATATAGTGTATTAATCCACAAACAAAGAGAAAGAAAGCTGTGCAGTAATCACTCATCCATTGTAAGGGGTGATCGCATTCAAGTCATGCCCCTATTTTGTTTACAGCCTCTGCTGTCTGTTGACCATAACCGCTATTGATTATCTCTCAGTGGTCAAATCATGTCCTGGATGAACTGATGTTGGTCACTGTCTTGATTGAGACCTATGGAATCGTGGGATCAATTCCCTGATTGACCCATGGTCTGAGTGGGGTCTTTGTCCTCACTTCATTGGTTACTGTTATATATATTTTTAGTGAAGTTGTGTAGCCTTTTTTATAGTACATGTATATTTTTATAACAATTCTGCATAATTTTACCACATACCACCGTACATATAGGGGGCCTACAGTATAGTACACATGCTCTGTGCATTAAACTGACAGCATGATGGCTGTTCTTTTATTATACAAATTAAATGTTACTAAATTCAATTCACCATTGAATGTGTTTTAATAGCAACGATTGAAAGGAAATACAAAATTTACAAGAAAAAAGTCAATGTAGTAGGAAAAGATGCATTTTATGAGCAAAAATTGTACAAAATGAATGTGAAAGGGGTTCCATGACATTTGCTCTTGTGACAATTGCTCCACTTTAAATTCCATAAAAAGGAATGACCAACTTCTACCCTAAACCTAACATAAAATCCTAGCTATTGCAACCCTATAAACCCTTCATCTATAAAGGCGAAATTAAGCCTGGAGCAATTGTCGCAGGAGCAAATGTCATGCCAACATGAAAAGCATAAAACATTCAAATGATTGTGTCTGGACGAGGGAAGACTACACGTGGACAAACCATCCAGGGTGTGAAGACCATGATGGCCACAGTGTATCCTGTTAATGGATGGCCTTTGTGATGTCCATTGTGATGGTCAATGGATGGACAGTCATCAACAAAGGAGATGTCTTGGAGACAGGCTTGATGATCTTCACAGGGGGCGATGATATTCCCCTTTTATTGAGTGCCAAGTTGGACAGTTATTTTACAGTTATTTGTCATCATAATAGTACAGGGGCTGGTCAAGTGACAACCTTTTGCTAGTAGGTCCATGGTATGACACACGTGTACTTTCAGAAAGCAGGTGTCCATTTATCATCCAGACTTGTAGTATTTATGAGAGATAAAGAGAAAAGACTCCCAATTGATTTTGATATAAAATGTGATTAAAATGTTATTAATGTGCATGTAGGTCTATACAATCATTAATTGTACACACATACACTTAAAAAAAGAAAGATGGGAAGGGGTAAATAACCCTTTAAAGAGCCGAGGACTTAACAGCCTTTTAAGGGGGAAACGCTGTCACTCTTTGGCCCTTTCCCCCCTTTTCCACTCTTTTGCCTTTTTATGTTTTTAGATTGTTACCATGTTCATGTAGTACACATACATGTACTGCTTCAGAATATACATTGTAAAAGTAACAAAAACAACACTTAAAAAAATCCCCCCCAAAAAAAGAAATGACAGTGTGAATAAATATGGATGTTTTTTTTTCTAGATGTTTATGGATTAATAATGTTCATGTATATGGATACTGTAGATGAATCAAAATTCAGAGCACTAACTTTTGACAGTCATAGTGAGATTTGGGTGAGGGGGGGGGGCAGGGGGAGGCTTCCAAATAAATAATGAAGCATTTTTCATTGTTTATACAGCAAGCCACTTGTGTTGCTACATCAGAACATAAATATACTTGGAGCTCCAAGTTAGAATTGCCATTTGAATGTACCTAAACACCTGATTGGTCCCTAGTCTCTAATACCCCTTTCATACTGCCCTCTTCATTTTTCACCGGTGAACTCCGCCGGCGAAGTTCTCCGCCTCGCATTCCTCACTTCACCGGCGAAGAAAAAAATGTACCCTTTCGCACTGACATTTCTTCCCCGGCGAAAGTCAACGAAAGTCAAAGAAAATTGTAAACATTACTTCTTACCTTTTACAAAAAGGTATCAAAAAAATCAATTACAACATATTTTGGAAGTATTACGAGAAAAACAAACAATATCACCTTGTTTTTATATTTTAGCGCATTTTATACATGTAAAAAAATTGCTTTTAAATAAATATTGTTAGTAAAAATAAAAATATGTTCGAGGGTATCTACTTGGCCATAGCATTCAGCTGAGCTTGCAACTTATCGCGCGCGGAATCTCGGTACAGGGGACTTTGGGAGAGAAAAAAAATGACCTCTGACGTCATTAAACGAGGAGAAGTTCACCGGTTTGCTTTCGGACTGGCCTTTTCACCGGCGAACTTCTCCACCTCTAGAGGTGGAGAAGTTCACTGGTGAAGTTCTCCTGTGTACCTTTCATACTTGACACTTTCCCCTTCGCTGGCGAACTTCGCCGGTGAAGTTCGCCGGTGAAAAGCGCACTATGAAAAGGGTATAAATTCTGAAGATTGATATAGCAAATCTATTTGATACATGTAGATTGTGGTCAGGGACTTTTTCACAATTGGATTGAAAGTTTTAATCAAATAAGATTGAATCCTAAGTCGATTAGAATGAAAACTTCAATCCAACTTTGTATTGGCCCTGATTGCAATCGGACTTTGAAACAAAGGGCCGTGGATTCGAATCCCAGCCATGGCGTAATTTCCTTCAGCAAGAAAATGATCCACAGTGTGCTGCACCCAACCCAGGTGAGGTAAATGGGTACCGGTAGGAAGTAATTCCTGTAAAAGCTGTGTGCGCTATGAATGCCTAGCTTTAAAATTAGCCAGGTATTATAGGAGTGCCTTGAGCACCTAATTAGGTGGATATGTGTGCAAGATAAATACCCTATTATTATTATTATTCCATTTAATCAATCTCAGGAAAGTAGAGTAGATTACGCTATTGGCCGTAAATGAATGTAATTGTATGTATTAAACATACTGAGATACATGTACATGTATGTAGGAGATATGATATGATATCAAGGTCCTCTACCACCCATGCTATTTATGTGAATGTCTGAAGTGGAAGACAACGTGCCAAATATTCCTGCCAAATTAAGATGAGCTGATAGTATAGTTTGAAATTAGTACCAGTACAAATAGTGACACTTTTATTAGCAAAGAGGCTAAAATGATATGCCCAGCATTTTTACACTGACCTTTACAATGCAGACTGATCTGAAGGCTTTTGGATTTACAACTCAGGATAATTTTCAATCTGAATTTATGAAGAACTTTCATTTTTTGCTAACAAAAATCAATAAAGGGATCAGATAACTCTTGAAGAGGATCATGATCATATAGATTTTAATACATTAACAAGAATACCAGCATCAAAACTGCAGAACATCATTTGTTTCAATGGAATTGAACGTTATCTCTTGTAGACTTTTAAAAATTAATTCGAAAGGAGAGAGTAGTGGCATTAGACATATTACCCATTACTTGTTGCCTGGCTAAAAAAAAAATTAATAATTCTAGTTCTAGATGTCAAGAGATAATGTTCAAGTGTGTTGACACAAATGATGTTCTGCAACTTTGAAGGTGGTATCTGTATTTCACCTAAAATGTAGATGTATTTAAACTAATATGAAATTATTGTACCGGTAATGTGTTAACTTTTTAATTGTGCACATTCTGAGGCTGAGCTATTCATGCATTCATGAAGCTGAAGTACAGGTATTGCAGGACATTTGTATTTTCTTTTGATTGTCATTTTGAGGTTCAATTCCTCCACGGGTTGTCACTATTGATGCTATCTTGCTTTCAAACGAGGGCCTCTTTCGGTGACGACTGCAGTCAATTCTATTGGGGGGTTGAAATGCAGCCAAGCTGTTTAATTCATGCAGTAGCTCTGTGCCATCCAGTCTTGAATTCCAATCAATGCGTTTGTGCAAGCCCAGTTTGCATGCAAAGGTTGAGGCAAGAAGGAAGCGCCGTAGTACAATTTTCTGTGGATATCATAAAAGTGAATGAAATGTATTGGCCATGCACTCAAATAGGATACCGGGTAATTTATAACTGTGTAGTATCAGAGTGGTTTCTTTCTAAAAATATTTTAAAGCTAAAATTCGTGGTATTGCAATTTTAAAGAGCTATGTGTGTATAGAAAAACCATGCCAATCCCAATACGCTGTTTAAAAAGGAATACATGTATATGGAGACAGCTTTTAGAACAATGTAGGCCAACTTTATATCTACCCAAGATAACATTGGTTACATTTTTCCCCACGAACAGTTTTTAAAGTTTGTTCATTCAAAGATATCTCCTGTCCTGATATGTCAGTACATTACACATTGTATAATATCATCACTCTTATACATGTACATGTAAATTACATTAAGACAGGTTTCTAAAATTTGAGATAGTTAACCAATGAATCTGCCTCTTCAGCCTACATGTACATGTAACCCAGGAAGTTGGGCAACAGAAATCTCTTTGACATTTATCGAGAAGTAAGAGATGTAAATAAAAGACATGATTTATATTTTCTGGTCAGAGAATTACTTTGCCTTTGATAGCCAAACAATTGAATTGAAGGATGAATTTATGCAGACTTTTATAATTTGTACATACTTACTTTGTACATGCATTCAGGAATAAGCTATCTTGCAGTGCAGGTGTTCTGTGTTGGGTTTATCTTCTGTATGTGATAGGGTAAGTATAACCGGTGTATGGTTGAAGAGTATATGTCCAGAAATCTCAACAACAATCCCCTTCGCTGCTGGATGGCTGCGTCTGGTCAGACAAGATGAATAATTGATTATGACAATATACTGGATGGTCTTTGCTGCATCGTCAGCCCTGTTGTTCCGTGGCTGATATTGACTTTGTAGTACTTTACTGACGGGGAGTAGAGGCAAATGTAAGGGGGGGACAGCTTTAGGAGGTGAAGAGGAGAGGGGTGGTTTTACTGTTATGTGGGATACCGGGTGGGATGGATGGAGCACTTTAATTCAGTATGGAAAGGGCTGGTATTGACTTTGTAGTATTATTATACTGACAGGGATACATGTACATGTGTAGAAGTAGATGCAAAGGGTGAGACTTAGAGTTGGCCTGTGGGGGGGGGGGCGGGTATTGTAGCCTACACTTTAGTGATAGCATATTCCACCCTTTCCAAAATTGTTGTAGCTCATTGCTCTTTTGAGGGAAAGAATTAGGCCTGTACCACTTTCCACTTTTTAAGTTTATATAGCGTAGGTGAAGTATGGACTTAAGTTTATATTGTGTAGGTGAAGTATGGAAAAGGCTGGTATGGAGTTTGCAGTACAAGTAGGAGAACTGTCAGGGGCATGGTAGTTGTACCTGCAGTGGTACATACTGTAAGTGTGGGGGTATAGAGAGGTAGGGGCTGATGGGGCAGTCTCTAATATAAAGCATTGGCATGTGTTTGGTGGTACTGGCAAGTGGGGTATACCGTGTAGGCCTATGTTTCATCTTCTATTGTATAGAATGAGAATCACATGTGAAAGAGATTGATACCGGTCCTGTTGGCCTTCTGAAAGGAAAACACCTTAATGGTCATATCCAAAGGTGGTGCTGCATGAGCATGAGTTTGCTCAATAGCGGATTTTTAGCTCGACCAGCCCTCTTCGCGCTTAATCTCGAGAATCAAGGAACCTCATCTCCACCAGCGCAAGAAGAGCAATTCGTGCCCGAGCGAGGCATCGATGTTTTATGGTCTGATGCCGTGAATAAATAATCCCAATTCGAATCTCGAGTGGGTCTGCACCTGCGAATTAGTGGGATAATTTGTAAATAGCATGCTATTTTGCAAAAAATCCTAAGCTGACTTACGATTGCAATCTCAAGATTAATCCAGCGAAAGTATCGCGATGACTGCATCTCCATTAGAAATAATCTCGAGATTTTTCAGATCGTAATAATTTGCCGGATCAGAAATAGCACAATTATTTGAAAACTCGGCCTGGTGCTGATGGCCCTCAAGTGTTCATGCCTCTGGTCATTATCTATTTACAGTAATAGGTCAGGACTGACGTCCAGACCTACCAATGAATGTCCACGTGCAGGCGAGATGATCTTTTGTATTTTAGCTACAGTATGTAGGTCGCACAGTTGGTAGCTTGCTACAATCTGCAATGTCAAGATATTTGTAGCTCTGCGTATTCGAGCCAATCACCCATCTCCCTGAAAACATCATACATATTTGACTATCCTTTTTCAGATTTCACATGTATGAAATCGAAGTCTGTTAGTTAGGTGCACATGACTTTGAAAATAAATCATTGAAAGATATTTGTATCATGCAGTTCTCTTCATTGTAATGGCTTACTAAGTTTTGTATGAAACTCTGAGATTTATTCATGACAATTTGTTTTTGCCTAAACTCTATTGAGCCCACTTTAAGCCCTTTCAGTGCCTATGACAATAAATTGCCGACTACTTAAGTGCATTTTACCAGCCTCACATTTAAATGTTGAATCTACTTGTAAAAAAGAAACTGAGAAAGAGTTTCTTTCTTATCAATATGGATACACATGTGAGCAATAACTTGTGTCAATGTTTGTATGAGGATGGAATTAAAGCACTGTCGTGGAGAGCAATATATATGGTAAAAAGAATCAACCTCATAAATTTTCATGAAAACCCCTTGAAAAACATTCGCAGAGCCGAAACTAGATCAGGCGATTGATCCGGAGAGGGAATATTCGAGGGAGAGGGATCAATTACAAGGTGGAGAGAAGGGTTGAGTAGAACCAAGAAAATAGATTTCTCTCTGTATGTAGGCCTGGGATTATAGATCCATATATATAGCCTTCTTTTTAATTTTATTTGATATTGGGACCATGTTACAGTACATTTAGATAAGAAAAGATTGAATTCATTTTTCATTCATTTAAAGATGAACAATACACATGTACAGCTAGAATTTTACATATGTACATCTAAAGAAAAATTTAAAAAAAGATAGAAATACTTAATAAGTTAATATGTTGTGTTTCTATGTGTACATGGATATGTAAGCAGGCTAATTGTGACTCAGGGCAAAAAAAATTGATACAAAATTATGAGACAAATGTATGGTGTCACAAAGTGGATGGTAGTTTGCAAATTCAATGAAGATGGTCACTAATATTTCTATGGACACGTATTTGAAAATATGTATGGTGTTACATTGCATGTCTAAAAACAATTGTTTTTGGTATTGGGTGTGACAAGACTTTTTTGAAGTGTTTTATTGACCGTTCAGATTTTGAGCCACAAATCCATTATTAATGGAAGACCACTATCGAGAATGGCCATTAAAAAGAATCGTTAATTATAAATAGGAGATGATGAAGACATGTTTGTTTCAGCACTTTGGTTTAAAGGTCATGTTCGAGATTTGCAATTTATTGTGAATTGATTTGGAGGTTAACGTACTTTGCATGTGCACTCTCTCTGACTTACAGCTTTTACTAGTTTGAATAGAATGAGTTGAATGCCAAAATATACCAGATGGAAAAGGAATACAGACTCTGCGTCTGATGCGTAATATGCCCTTACGAATCGCTGATGGATTTAACGGGCAATCGTACATGTAGCGGATGTCATGTTACTTTAGGAATGAAGCTTTACTATTTGTTCTATAGTGTATAATACCAAGTATATTGTCTACATGATGACATTTTAAAGTGTAATATAAGATTTAACCCATCTCTTTAGAATATTGATATCTTGTGGCCTGATTTCATAATCATTCTGAAATAATTTGTTTTGCCATTTTGATTACAATGCTTGCAAATGTATAATGTAATCTTTGAAAGATATATAGAGATATAGAATATTGATGTACCAAGATTATTTCTAAAACATTCATCTTTCATGATTAAATTTTCCATTGGAATATTTACAGATCAAGCAGATGATAGCATACATGTAGTAATAAAATAACTTATCCAAGATCAATGTTATCTTGCCTGCAAAGAAATAAGAATGGAAGGGCGTTTCAATATTTTTCTTTTCTGTAGAGTGTCTGCAAAAATGTAAATTCGATGGAGCAGTGAAACCATAATTTTATACCCCTCCCCCTCCAGATTACATTAGTTTACAGGGGCCTCTTTTTGCCTAATATTTTATGAGAATAAATACTTGCTTCAAACTTCTAATTTTTATCCTTGGTGCGGTTTATTTCCTGTTTTATACTTGAAATTTGAAACAAAACTGAGAGAATAAGCACAATACGATCCTGTTTTATTAAGTGGCAGGGGATCAACTTACAATGAGAGGAAACAGAGGTTTGGGTTTAACTTAATCCTGTCTGACTCCGTTCATATCCTACAGATTATTACAAACAGGTCTCAGGCACTGTTTCACAAATGTTTTCTGATAATATTAAAGCATTTGACTTGCTGAGAGCTACTTTTTTATGAATTCTTATTTTCGAAAATCATATCAGTACAAATGGGAGCAGGTCCTCGAACAAAGGAGTAGGTCTAATTTCCTGTGACCCCCACTGGACATATCTTCGTTTGATGATTCAATGTATATAGTCATTCACTTTTATTTTTATAGTGAGAATATTAATAGTCATGCCATTGAGTTACCAAGTGGGTATATATTGAAAACCTTTGAATTGTTTATCTGCAAATGTAGTCATTGTTTCATGAAAACAAATCAAGATTAGTCTATAGGCATGTATTATCAGTCATAAAAGTATGATTTTTAATTTACTATTTGTTTAGTTTTTGCTCATTAAACATTTAAATGTACACTTCTACATGTAGGATCATATGCATTAGATTGAATTATTTCATTTGGTAGGCCTACATGTGTTCTGCTGATGGTGACAGAAAAGTGTGGATGCACTATCTGATATGATAAATCCCAGAACAATAGACCCAAAACTTCATCAAATCCAGGTACATAATGTTAGATTAGTTTGTTTCAATATCTATACATGCCCTTGAATTTTGCTATCTACATGTACAGGCCCATGGATAGTACAATGCTAGCGTACTGGTATATTTGACGACCTACCTTTACCTGCACTATAACGCTGTGAACATGTGAAAATCAGAAATATTTTTTTCAAATATTGGGACATTACCCACTATCTATTATCATTTTTTTTCTCTTATGATTTTGAGTGTTACACTATTTTATTTGGGGTTTGAGAAAAAAAAATCTCTTCTTGTATGTGATTTCTCATGGTTCTTCACCTATCGATCTGTTTCAGTTTACTGTTATTTTGTATTCATTGGTCATCAAGGTTAATACCCCTTTGATGGGCAGTATAAGAGCTAGTAGGTCTCTATTGTAATCCACACAATAGCAAATCACTCTTAATCTTTGGTGTCAGTTTAACACCGTGAATAAATCCTTTCTCCAGTTGCTTTTTAATCATATAGTTGAGAGGTTAGGTCTTGCTTTGATACAGTTAAAAATGACAAAAGGGAAATGAAACCCTTGGAAATGTAACAAATAGAAGAGGAGTGGGAACATGGGGGGGGGGGGGGGTCATGAAAAAGGTACATATTTGTAGTTCAGGAGCAGAGAGATGTGATACAAATTAAAAGGTACTTCATGAACAGATTGATACAAATTAAAAATTTGTTAATTCTTGCACAATGCAGAGTATGATTATAGTGTGATTGTGACCTGAAACATTTATATATATATATATTTTTTTTTGGCTGGGGGGGGGGTGAGGGGGGTGTGATTATAAAAACATTACATGGTGGTACCACAACAGTAGTTGGATGGAAGTTTTGGAGGTAGTGGGGGGGGGGGGTATTTTCACACAGTGGTCTGCATTGTGTATTAACACCTAATCCTACTAATCTTTTGAATGAGATAACTGTATCCCCATTGACCTTGCATGGTAAAGTTCAAATCTCAATCAGTAATAGTTGAGGACAACTTGAGGTCAAGTAGTGCATAGTCTTCACAGGCAGACCTTGTATTTTCATTTCAACCGTCTTTGATTTTCGTACATGTACCTGTATGAGGATGACCTTTTGGTATTTTGAAACTGTTAATACAAAGATTTAATGAAGTTATATTGCACAGCAATTATTGCATAATCTACATGTATGGAGATATTAAAGGGGAAGTTCACCCTGAAGAAAACTTTGTTGTAAAAATAGCAGAAAAAATAGTAAAAAATATTGGTGAAGATTTGAGGAAAATCTGTTAAAGTGTAAGAAAGTTATTAGAGTTCAAAATTGGGGATTTGTGACGTCATAAACGAGCAGCTGCCCCATGTGTTATGTAATATAAAATGTATGAATTTCAAATTTTGTATGGTTCCTGATGACTTAATTTTGTTTTCTTTTCATGATCGGGTGTGAAATGATTTGTCTATTGATATACAAAAGTTACAGTGAAAACCATTTTCAATTTTCTGAGAAAATGACATTTCATTGGTTTTTTACCATTCGCTATGTAGGAATGCTGCTCGCATATGACGTCACAAATCAAATAATTGAAATTCTAATAACTTTTTAATTATTTGATGAATTTTTCTCAAACCTTCGGCAATATTTTTTATTATTTTTTCTGCTATTTTTACAATAAACTTTTTGTCAGGGTGAACTTCCCCTTTAAAAGGCAATGTTGAAATTGACTTTTTTTGTTTGGAAATGCTTTGTAAGTCAGCTCCATGTTTTAATGGAAGGTAAATCCTGTCTTTTGCATTCAGAATAAATATTTAATTATAACTTTTAGTGCTGGGCAGAACATATTTGACTTCAGTGAACAAATAACATCACATTGGCACTTAGCACTTTACATATTTGCTTCCCCTTTATAACACCGAGCTGTATGTATGTGATGCTATGTACAGGAAGGCATGACTATACATTTCCGTACAAACGGTTATCATGATAATATGAATTTGATTATGTACATAGGAACCTAACTATAGAGAAGATCCTCATTAATGCCTACATGCAGCAATACGCTATGAATATCATGAGTAATGAGTTTGGGGAATCGCAAGCCTAATATTAGCCTGGCGGAATTAACATTGGTGTACAGTCATGCCTGGTTTATTAATACAAGGGCACATGAATTCTGACCTGTTGATGAAGTTCATGTTCTTGAACTTGAAGGAAGAATGGGGATTAGATCTACATGGGTATGGGAGAGGGAGATTAAGGACTATGGGATTTGATATTTATAGAGTACATGTAGGTTTCGATGTGAAGGGAGAAAGAATAGTTAAGAGACAGAAAATTCGCTACTGGTAACCAAGAAAAAAGGACATGCAAGATACCTCGGTGAGCACATACACTTCTAGTAAGAATATCATGAACTAAATTCTTTACTTCTTTAGTCTTTGTGGAAGAAATGGGGGGGGGGGTGAAACATAGAAAAGGCAGAAAGGGACAGTGTACTACAAAATTATTCCTAAAAAACACTTAAATCCTACTGGGTCAATATTAGGAGATTTTTTTGTGATATTTTGTATTATAATGTAATAACCAAAATCACACAAAAAAGGCAAGGCTGAGAAGTGCATACGTACTGTACATGTAGCTGATGAGATATAGTTGATCGCGATGTTGAACTAGCTGGGTTACATGTATTTTTACTTTTTTAGATCAATTTTAGAAATACATTCACCTCCGTCTGTCTGGAGGAAGTATACCCTTTTCATGTTCCGAAATCCAGTCTGAAGTACAAAGTGCAAGGAGATATCTCCACCACCATAGGCCTGACCTTTCACCTTTATACTGTGTTGTAGGGAACATTACTTGACAAAACAACAAACAAACAGTCTGGGACCAACTTGTCAGACTAGTATAAGACTCTGACTCACTCCAGTGGTATGTACATTGAACTAGAACAAACACAATACAGATCTACATGACCTGTTCATAATGCAAAGTTGAACCGTCCCTGAGGCTTCCCCATCCCAATGTAAATGTGACAAATTCATGGTTGTTTTGACTTAGGCCGTGTTTATGCTTCCACTTTTCAGGCCAGAATCAGTGTTTCAATACATGATTAGTCCAAAACACGGTTGCGTCCATGCTTACTTTCATTTAAACGACGGTTCAAAATGCTGATCGTAAACTCACAAAAAAGTGCGTTTGTAAACGTCGTTTGACCAGAATCAGGCTTTCTGGGGAAGTAAAACAGAACCACGATTGTAAACGTGTTTAAATGACCGTCATTTGGTACATGCTTCCGGTGAGATGAAGAGTAGATTATGTTAACATATTTTTGAAGTTCATTCCTTTGAAATTGAAATCCTAGAAACTGATCAGGTGATGAGCCTAGTACAGTTCTATGCTCTAGATTCTGTCATTCTGGTCATACAATTTCTACCTAGAATTGTAAGATTACAGAAAAAGCGAAAGGAGAGAGAGACAAAAAGAAGATGATAGAAACAAATTGTTGGTTCCCCATCTCCTGGCCCCTGACATTGTTTTCCAGGTGTACATGGGACTGCTTTGCAGACATACTATACAGTGCATCCCAGAAAAAAATGAAACCAGGATTCCCATGTCTTTTTATTTTGAAGGCAAATGATTTATGATATATACATAATCATTATAATTCATAAATTTAATTCTTTATTTTGACACCTAATATGAGACAAACACTTCACACATTGATGAGCAAGACAAGTTTGAAATTTTAATGTCAAACCAGAAAAATTTAACAAGATTGGTTCATGATAAGACGACTGTGCATATTCGGCAATTGGCTCATTAGCATTTCTTTTGTATCCTTTGTTAAGCTTCTCTCACTGATCCCTGAAATGAGAGTGGATTCAGATTCACACGTAAGTTTCTGCGCAAATCATTTCTGATATGCCTCAATATTTATTGTTTGTAACCTGCCTTGATTTGCTAAGCTGTTGGTTTCAAATGAGAGATGAGATTTTACTCTTGCCATGAGTATCAAATATATAGTAAAAACCTATGTAATAATTGTGAAATCTATCTCTGAAAACAGATTTCCTTTTTTGTGGGACATACTGTATATTCAAGCCTGTCATGAAGATCTTTATATGAAGGGCCTGTTGTATGTCAATACATACAGCATGGGAAATAGATGGGGTGACAGGTGATGTTGCCCTCATGACAGCAAAAATACCCCCTAAATTTGGCAAAAAAGAGTGCTTTCGGGCAACCATCTCCCAATGTCTCCCAGAAACAATATTTAAGAACAGTTAGAAAATCAATATTCTGCATAGAGCAAGATAACGAGGTACCATATGTTTTTATCACATAGATTACCGGTTGAGTAAAAAAAGTAGCCTTTAACTGAAATAAATAACTCAAAAAATTCAGCAATCATCCCAATTGGCCAATAACAATAAGCCCCTACAATAAAATTCTTACCCTGTCACCATAAACGTCAAATCAACAAAAGGAAAATAATTGCTACAGCAAGAAATCAGTTCTGGCCCATCTTTCATATTTGAAGTTTATGCTAGACTTATGTGTTCACTGAAAATCATTATCACTTGGGATGTGGCTTGTAGATATGAACTACATTGTATACTGGGTCGAGAGTTTAGACTACTAGCATCATTGGAGAAAAAAGGGTACATGGGGCAATGTCAAGTACCCACAAGAAGGTCAAGATTTGTCCTTGTCAGTGTTTGGCATGTGGAACCTGTTTGAAGGAACCCAATGTCAAGACTAGGTGGTCTTCAGTAAAACTACCAAACAAGTAGGTCTGCAATGCAGGTGTGCATTTGAGACAGGTCCATCCTGTCTGGAAGCACTTCTTATTAACCCATAAACTGTTGATAAGTCCTTCAGGCTTTGTACAGGGATTAACTCCTGTGTCTTCTATTGGATATTGGTTGTATTTTACATGTGAAATGCATCAAACCATACCTCCTTTACCCATCTGTCTTTCTCCTTCTAGACTTCATGTTTCATTACACTACATTCCTCCTAACACAAAGAAAAGAAACCATAATGGCACAAATGTTTTGCAAGTTGACAATGTGGCCTATTTGGCCTTTGCCCTATTTTTGTGTACAAGACCTTGCCATTATTCTTTCATGTTGTGAGGATTTAAATTTTCATGAACACTTGGAGGTTATCACAACATGTACTCCTTTTGTACTAGTAGTGACACAGCCAGCTATGTAACCCATTCAATGGTCAGGTATTAAGAAGTACACTAATATTATCGTACATGTATTGAATACCTTTTTGATACTGAAATCAAATAATATTTGCAGAGGGGGGGGGGGGAGAAATCCGAACCTTTTTGTTACAATAAAAATCTCACTTTTATGCAAGGAGCTTGTGTTCTGCTTAACTGTATGCCAAATCAAAACATCCATTTCTATATTCATGTAGGCCTTTTTATTTTTATTCATAGAGGGAAAGTTGATTGATGCTACACGTAGAAGGCACCCCTGTATACAATTTATCATTTTCTTGATGGTCACAGGTCATTTGGTTTAGCCTCTGACCCCTGACTTGCAAATCATTTGCCAATGAATTTGACCTCAGCTTTGACCTTTTCGCTGAACTGTGCTGGCTACTTGACCCCACTAATGACCACTGAATTTTGTTTACAAGATGGGAAAGGTCGCTGAGGGCATAAATCACTAGCATCTTCTGCTGATCACTGTAAGTGTAGACATACTCAGTGTATAACCTCTTGTCTGTCTGAAAGAAGAACTTAAAGGACAAGTCCACCCCAACAAAAACTTGATTTGAATAAGAAGAGAAAAATCTGAAAATTTAATCAAAATCGGATGTAAAATAAGAAAGTTATGGCATTTTAAAGTTTTGCTTATTTTTAACAAAGTAGTCATATGAACGAGCCAGTTACATCCAAATGAGAGAGTTGATGACATCACTTACTATTTCTTTTGTATTTTATTATATGAAATATTGTTATTTTCTCGTCATTGTCATGTGAAATTAAGTTTCATTTCTCCCTGAACACGTGGAATTCCATTATTTTAATATTTTGTGCTTCAGGCAAGGAGGTCTTAATCGTCAAATTCGTAAAAATTGAAATATTGTATAATTCAAATGTCAATGAAAAACAAAATAAATAGCGAGTGAGTGACATCATCGACTCTCATTTGGATGTAACTGGCTCGTTCATGTAACTATTTTGTTGAAAATAAGCAAAAATTTGAAATGTCATAATTTTCTTATTTTACATCCGATTTCGATGAAATTTTCAGCATTGTGCTTATCTGATTTTTCTCTATTGATTCAAATCAACATTTTTCTGAGGTGGACTTGACCTTTAAAGTACAACCCCTATATAGGTTGTAATTAAGTTAACTTGATGAACTGCTGGAGTTTTTAAATTCCCTCTACAAGAACCACCGTTTCATGAAAGTTGTCAGCACTGAAAAGTTGTCTTTCTCCGACAGTTACCATAGTGACCATAGTGACTTGATAGAGAAGATGAAGTATCTTGTGAATGCAGTAAACTTCAATATAATGTATTCATAGAAAACCTTCCAGGTGGCTGCTTGTATAATTAAAGGTTGTTCATTGATATGCATTTATATAGGATTTTTAGTGCCTTTGATTTCTGATGCTCACCTGCAGACAGCATGTAAACCATTCAAGTCTTGTACTTGAATAATCAACCGTTTTTTCGTCATCAAGAACCAATTTTTTGACAAATTGACCCCCTTCTCAAATGAAACCCGCCATCATGTACGGGAATGTTATTGCTCTGAAAAAGAGCAGGCCTAGGCTATGGCTTGTCAGAGTAGTCCATCATATGAATATGACCTGGGGGGTGTTTCACAAAGATTTAAGTATGACTTAGGTCGCACTTAAATGTCGACGTGTACATGATATGCAACGTGCAATCTTATTGATCAATACGCAATAGTGCGCGTCCTCTTGGCATGATCTGACCAATGCTGCCATGCTTTATATACTGTGCGCAACTGGACATTTAAGAGCGACTCTAAGTCATACTTAAATCTTTGTGAAACACCCCCCTGATGTTAAATTGTAATGAGATCGTATAGGTATGTTAGTGGAGGTGAAAGTCGCCATGCCTTGCATAGCGGGTGATGCACCTGTCGTGATGAAAGCTGTGAAGTGGCACATTCCGTTTCCTGTATGAAAGAGGCAATCCCGTGCAACAGGACACTATCCTGTAGCACTGCTATTGAATATTCTTCAATGTTGTCGCCACTCGGAATGGCCCTGGCAGTATGGTGAGCTTATGGGAGGATCACGTTGAATAACGGTTCTGTTAGTAGGTCAGAGAAAAGGGCACAAATAGAAGGGAGTGGAGGAGAGAAAAGAGGACAGGAGTTGAAAGGAGGCCAAGGAAAGAGGCAGATAGAAGGGGGAGGCTGATAGGGAGAGAGAGAGAGAGAAAGAAAGAGAGGGAGATGGCAAAGTGGGGGAGGAGGGAGAGGGAAAGATATATAAAGACATCATTAGGTGTGTTCTTGGTACACAAGGATCATTTACTTTGCTAATAAAACAAGACACCTTTCCTTTCATGTCTTTGAATAATTGGGGTACAGAATGTGTTATAGCATGGGTTCATGGGAAGTGTATTCTAAAATTAAAGTCAATGGGGCTTTGCTTTTCAAGTGAAATATTTCCTGACCCTCCTTTATAAAAACATAATATTCATGGCAAAGGCAAACTTACCATTTTAGTAATTAGGCCTACCATGAAACCCTCATGAATGGCTATATTTGGGTTTTTAATGTTGATAGCAAAATTACCGTTATTTCTGGAAAGATTCTACAACCTTTGAGTTCATCGTTAAGAACTTGTAATCTATTAATAATTTGAACAAGTTTAGCCAGAATAAATGTTGGTCCTCCGGATTGTGGTTGGGAGTATGTGTCTAGATATGTAGGCAATTCATCAAGCACTTAGCATGCTTAGGGTGTAGCCTATATGAAGATGAAGTCTGCAACACCAAGACTGGTTAAAATGCCAGGGAAGATGGGCATGTCCTTGAAGCGGTCATCTCAATTTGTCTTCTAAAGGCCAATTAAGATGCACTTTACATGATCTAGGGTGCGTTTATTCGACACTTTTTTACCCTAGAATCATGATTAGAATCATGATTCAAATCACGATTCTGCAGAATCACGATTGCGTTTAGTCGAAAGTGGAAATAAACGTCTTTCAAATCACAAACATGAAACACGGAAAAAGGGGCGTTTGGAAAGACGTTTCTGTAGAATCACGAACGAAAAGGGTCGTATAAACGATATCGTGATTTGAATCATGATTCTATGACGTCATTGTGTCGTGCTTCTTCCGGGTTCGACTCAAAGGCGCGCGCTGTGTTTCGTGCAGGTTAATTTTCGTGTAGCAGATTGCCAGTGTACTAGTACCGGTATATGCCAATTGTCATGTGCATTTAGGAATTATCATTCTGTGTATTGTACCCCGGGGTTGTACTGTAGCGTCATTTGTATATTTCACTCAGGGTGACCAGATTTCACAAAATGAAATACGGGACAATTGACAAACGAAGATCAACAAAGAATCTGAGAATCCATAGTATAATAATAAGACTTTTGAAAAAAATATAAAGAATTAGAAGGGAAGGTGAACGAAAGAATGAAGGAGAGAAAGAAAAGAGATGATTGGGAAGGAAAGAAAATAAAGGAAAACAGAAAAAATAACAGAAAGTTAGAATAAAAGGATGAAAGAAATAATAAGAGATAAAAAAAAGGTTTCCGTCATTCTTTGAAATGAATATAGAAAGAAAGAAAGGAAGGAAGGGAAGATTAATAAATGTCTCGCAAAATAAAGGAGAAGGTGAAGGTGAGAAAAAAAGGAGGAAAGAAAGAATGAAGGAGATAAACATGTTTCCTTCATTCTTTGAAAGAAACAAAAGAAAGAAAATAAAAATAAGGGAAAAGAATAAGAAGGGAAAAATGAAGAAAGGAATAAAGAATGGAAGGGAAGAATGAAGGGGAAGAGAACGAAAAAATAGAAAATAATGGAAGGAGAGAAAGAACGAAAAGAAACAGGAGACGAAGAGAGAAGGAAGCCAAGGTAATTATAAGGAAAGAAAGAATGAAGGAAATAAAAAAGTATATTGGATAAAGAAGGAAAGAAAGAAAAATGAACAGAGAGAGAGAGAAAAGAAAATGTCGAGGAAAGAAAGATAGGAAATGAAGATAGATGGAACAAAAAAGGGCAAGCAGAAAGGATAGGGTATATATAAAATAAAGAAAAGGGAAAAGTTCAAACTTCAAGTAAACAAAAAATCCAATCATCTAATAAAAATCATAACTTTATTTGGTGTTTTTTTAAATGTATTTTTAAAATTTTAAACATAAAATGTTTTAGAAATGAATAAAATTTCAAAGTGAAACATATTGTCAAACTTAAAAATTAGATGAAACATCGCGGCATCGTGCACACCAAGACTCAAAACGAAAGCTGAAACAACTAGATCTATGAAAAGTCAATAACATTTTCCTCCGATTACATCTCCAAATCATTAAACTGAGAATCCATAGTATAATTATAAGAATTTCCCGCCGATTTTGTGATTATTTTGGTGGAAAAACTGTTTATCATGTGAGGTGTTTGCACCATTGAGAATTTGCTTCGATCCTCCATGCCTAGCTAGCTAGTAGCCTGCCACACACAGGCAGGAGGCCAGTTCGTTTGCAATGTATTAGCAAGAAATCATCGCAGAACTTGCAAAAGTTTACAGTTATCGATTTAATTGTTGTCCCTGCTTCGTCAGCTGTTGGTTATTTAATGAAAATTCGTCACTTTTAAATGTATTAACTACATTTTGTTCAATATTCTGAAATACGGGACAATCCCGGGAAATACGGGACGTCTGGTCACCCTGATTTCACTGTTTTCATCAATCATTTCTTCAAGTTCCAAAGGCACAAATTGGACTGACGACGAACTCAGGGCTCTGCTTGTGCTTTGGGCTCAGCCTGAAGCACAAGCATCCCTTTCCGGGATTCACAGAAATATAAGACGATCTACGAGTCCCTTTCAGCGGCGCTTGCAAGGGAGGGATTTCAACGGAGATGTGGCACCGCCTGTCGGGACAAAATTAACAGAATTCGTGCCCAGTACTACGGCTACCGAACACCATTTTTGATGAACCGACAAGATTGAATACAAGTAAACAAAAACAATACGAGGTACAATACACGGAATTCTGGAAGTAAAAGATTTATTTTTCGGAAGCCGAGTTGCACTTGCACAAACGATCGCGCGTTAGCTCCGGTGGCAGCAAAAATCTAGCAGCCGACGTGAAGTTAGAAACACGCGCGAAAATGTTGACCTATACTTCCTGGGTCAAACTGCGCACTGTGATGCGCACTGGATCGGCCCGAATTCAGGGAGAAACAGCGTTAGAAAGATGGTCGTATAAACGCTGATTCTGTCGGATCGTGATTCATGTTGCTGTTTTGAATCATGATTCAAATCGTGATTCCAATCATGATTCTGGGTTGAGGTCGCATAAACGCAGCCCTACATGTAGCTAGGAGTGTGTTATTCATGGGAGGTAGTATAGGGCATCTTTTTATTATCATAATCAACTTTTATTGATGCATATTTTGTAAATGAATGTCTACTGACACACTATAGGTTCCTCTTGCTGCATGTAGGCCTGTGTAACCATGGATGGATGCAAACATTTGCTTGTTATAGACAGTGGCAATCACAGATAAAAAATTTGGAATATAATACTTTTTTGTTTGTTCAATTTAAAGAGATGACATTTGAAGAAAATATGCCTGCCTTTCACACAAGGAGATGTAAGGAAAGAAAAGAATAGAATAGTTAATTAAAAAGATAAAGAAAATAGTGTCAATGAAGAAAAGGATAAAAAAAGAGAAGATGAAGAGAATCAATAATAAAAGAGAAGGAGATGTAAAAAGATGAAGAATAACAAATTAGTTATTGTTGTCCTTGGTATAATTAGAAATATGTATGGAATATGAAAATGATTCCGTATTTGAGTGCAAACATTCAAATTTCCAAGGTATTACCGCCTATCAGTGCAATGTCTGTTAGCTCTCTCATTTGGCAGGAAATCATAGCAATAAGTCCAATTTCCAGGGCCACTTCGAAGCTCATATTGCCAGGGCTAATCTCTCCTAGGATTTCACTATTTTAGCTGATTCACAAACATCACAGTTCAGCATATTTCACAGCCACTGATGGAGCCCCCATCATATCCAAATACTGTAAAGCAATATGCATGGAAGGAAAGAAATATAAAAAATGCTGTCTACTTTAATTTACATTCGTCCATAAATGTATAAGTTGGGGGTGAACATGCACCAAGTTGGTGTGAAAATCCATTTATTGAAGTCTTGGATGCCCTCTTTTCACAGCAAAAGGACATTAATATTCATAAGCAGTTGTGTGAAAAAGAAATAATAAACTTTTCTTGAATGTCTTTGAACAGATAGAGGAAATGTAATTTCATTACTGTCTGATTGGGGTGCAGTGTAGTCATAGGGTGTATTAGTACCATTGGAATTTTGAATTCATGTTTATTCATTTCTATAAATTTGTTTTTTTTGTCAAGTAGAGTGATGGTGAGGCCCGATAACAGACGTACAAAGACATTGGTTTTTAATTTCATAATCAGTTTACACTAAAAATTGAAATCCCACTGCTGCCACCTAAAATATATATTACATTGGAATTTTATTTACCAGTAATACCAGACAGAGTTTTAGTGTTTATATATTTGATTTATTAGATTTTGGAGGATGGCATTGCAGGAATTTTAGTTCTTGCCCAAGGAGCAATATGCGAAGATAGATCTCTACTACTTTAAAACAAACTAATTAAAGGAATTGACCTTTATTATGATAATCATGATAATTCATGATAGATATGCCTTGCAAGAGGATATAGTGGCTATCAAGTCTTCATAATTTGCCACACATTCTCATCATAGTGCCTCATTTGATTTAGAAGAAATATTGCATCCATGCTAAAGTTCTCCATCAAGGGACACTAACATCTTAATTTAAGTCTTAAATCACATTCCAAGTTCAGTTATGACTCACAACATCTAAGCCAAGAGTAATTGAATGTATAAATCTATTAGGATCATCAATAAATCATAATTGGCAGTGAATTGCTCGAAATTATACATGCTGTCACCATGCCGAGAAAGCTAGCAGGGGTGTGTTTCTATTATCCCCAAACCAAGCAGAGGTGTGTCCCCATTTATTAGGTGGTCTGTCATGAATATGACAGATCACCTATTATATTCGTCAGATTTTACTTTATTTATTTTTATTGCCAAATTTTGTCGCCAGGTTATCTCAAAATCGGGCCTGTCAAATTTCTTGATTTTCATGTCATGTATGGATATTATTGTGGAATCGCGAAACGAAACTTTTCAAGGTCATCAAATCGTGATGACGTCATCTAGGCGCCATTTTGTAAAATTAAATTATTGATCATATCATCGCAACTAATCATCATAAATCATTCATATTTGCACCATATCAAGTTCAGATGACAGGTCATCAGGACATGTCAACAGAGGTCATGCAAAGGTCACGACGCGCACGTACGCGCGCGTCAAAATTTTAAAATTTTCCAAATCAACCGTGGTCAAGTTTGGGTACGTTTCAGGCCATTTTGAGCATGTCAAAAATTTGCGCGCGCACAGGTACGCGTGCGCGTTCTTGCTCCTACCATCGCTATGCCTCTTCGAGTTGTCATTTATTTTGTGTCTGTCCATCGTCCATGATCTTCTGATTAATTTGATACCTCATTCAGCCTCTTACGACCAATAATACGCAAATGCGCGTCAATTCAAATGTGCCTTACACGCGCGTGCAAACTCGCAAAATAAGTCAAAAGTGGCCAAAAATATGCCTATATAAAATTCACTGTAGCTCTTCAAGGAGTCCGTTGACCCCCAATTTATTTTTCCTATTCGAATAGAGTTTGAATTGGAGATATGATTTTATGCCACATTTGACCCTTAAAAACATCGTGACGTCATCAACATGGCGTCGGAACTAAAAATTAGTGTTTTCTGTTTCATGATGTCACCACACTCATGTAAATTGATTCTAATTACGTAAATATTGGTCTTTTCTCGCCAAATTTTAAATATGTTTTACCTTAGAATGTACCCTTTAGACAATATGTCCATTGTTTCATTTTAAAGCTTGTACTATTCTCAAAACTGGAATTTGTACTAGGTTTGTCATCATGACATTTTTCTACTTGCAACAATTTACATTGACAATATGTTTCCTGTTCTGCGCTCCCTGTCTGTCCGGAAGATCGTGGTCGACTGGATAACGCACCTGCCTGGTAACGCTAGGGTCGGTGGTTCAAACCTCGCTTGACTCTTTTTTTTTTTTTTTTTTTTTTCCTTTATTATTAGGTGGTCTGTCATGAATATGACAGATCACCTATTATATTCGTCAGATTTTACTTTATTTATTTTTATTGCCAAATTTTGTCGCCAGGTTATCTCAAAATCGGGCCTGTCAAATTTCTTGATTTTCATGTCATGTATGGATATTATTGTGGAATCGCGAAACGAAACTTTTCAAGGTCATCAAATCGTGATGACGTCATCTAGGCGCCATTTTGTAAAATTAAATTATTGATCATATCATCGCAACTAATCATCATAAATCATTCATATTTGCACCATATCAAGTTCAGATGACAGGTCATCAGGACATGTCAACAGAGGTCATGCAAAGGTCACGACGCGCACGTACGCGCGCGTCAAAATTTTAAAATTTTCCAAATCAACCGTGGTCAAGTTTGGGTACGTTTCAGGCCATTTTGAGCATGTCAAAAATTTGCGCGCGCACAGGTACGCGTGCGCGTTCTTGCTCCTACCATCGCTATGCCTCTTCGAGTTGTCATTTATTTTGTGTCTGTCCATCGTCCATGATCTTCTGATTAATTTGATACCTCATTCAGCCTCTTACGACCAATAATACGCAAATGCGCGTCAATTCAAATGTGCCTTACACGCGCGTGCAAACTCGCAAAATAAGTCAAAAGTGGCCAAAAATATGCCTATATAAAATTCACTGTAGCTCTTCAAGGAGTCCGTTGACCCCCAATTTATTTTTCCTATTCGAATAGAGTATGAATTGGAGATATGATTTTATGCCACATTTGACCCTTAAAAACATCGTGACGTCATCAACATGGCGTCGGAACTAAAAATTAGTGTTTTCTGTTTCATGATGTCACCACACTCATGTAAATTGATTCTAATTACGTAAATATTGGTCTTTTCTCGCCAAATTTTAAATATGTTTTACCTTAGAATGTACCCTTTAGACAATATGTCCATTGTTTCATTTTAAAGCTTGTACTATTCTCAAAACTGGAATTTGTACTAGGTTTGTCATCATGACATTTTTCTACTTGCAACAATTTACATTGACAATATGTTTCCTGTTCTGCGCCCCCTGTCTGTCCGGAAGATCGTGGTCGACTGGATAACGCATCTGCCTGGTAACGCTAGGGTCGGTGGTTCAAACCTCGCTTGACTCTTTTTTTTTTTTTTTTTTTTTCCTTTATTATTAGGTGGTCTGTCATGAATATGACAGATCACCTATTATATTCGTCAGATTTTACTTTATTTATTTTTATTGCCAAATTTTGTCGCCAGGTTATCTCAAAATCGGGCCTGTCAAATTTCTTGATTTTCATGTCATGTATGGATATTATTGTGGAATCGCGAAACGAAACTTTTCAAGGTCATCAAATCGTGATGACGTCATCTAGGCGCCATTTTGTAAAATTAAATTATTGATCATATCATCGCAACTAATCATCATAAATCATTCATATTTGCACCATATCAAGTTCAGATGACAGGTCATCAGGACATGTCAACAGAGGTCATGCAAAGGTCACGACGCGCACGTACGCGCGCGTCAAAATTTTAAAATTTTCCAAATCAACCGTGGTCAAGTTTGGGTACGTTTCAGGCCATTTTGAGCATGTCAAAAATTTGCGCGCGCACAGGTACGCGTGCGCGTTCTTGCTCCTACCATCGCTATGCCTCTTCGAGTTGTCATTTATTTTGTGTCTGTCCATCGTCCATGATCTTCTGATTAATTTGATACCTCATTCAGCCTCTTACGACCAATAATACGCAAATGCGCGTCAATTCAAATGTGCCTTACACGCGCGTGCAAACTCGCAAAATAAGTCAAAAGTGGCCAAAAATATGCCTATATAAAATTCACTGTAGCTCTTCAAGGAGTCCGTTGACCCCCAATTTATTTTTCCTATTCGAATAGAGTATGAATTGGAGATATGATTTTATGCCACATTTGACCCTTAAAAACATCGTGACGTCATCAACATGGCGTCGGAACTAAAAATTAGTGTTTTCTGTTTCATGATGTCACAACACTCATGTAAATTGATTCTAATTACGTAAATATTGGTCTTTTCTCGCCAAATTTTAAATATGTTTTACCTTAGAATGTACCCTTTAGACAATATGTCCATTGTTTCATTTTAAAGCTTGTACTATTCTCAAAACTGGAATTTGTACTAGGTTTGTCATCATGACATTTTTCTACTTGCAACAATTTACATTGACAATATGTTTCCTGTTCTGCGCCCCTGTCTGTCCGGAAGATCGTGGTCGACTGGATAACGCATCTGCCTGGTAACGCTAGGGTCGGTGGTTCAAACCTCGCTTGACTCTTTTTTTTTTTTTTTTTTTTTTCCTTTATTATTAGGTGGTCTGTCATGAATATGACAGATCACCTATTATATTCGTCAGATTTTACTTTATTTATTTTTATTGCCAAATTTTGTCGCCAGGTTATCTCAAAATCGGGCCTGTCAAATTTCTTGATTTTCATGTCATGTATGGATATTATTGTGGAATCGCGAAACGAAACTTTTCAAGGTCATCAAATCGTGATGACGTCATCTAGGCGCCATTTTGTAAAATTAAATTATTGATCATATCATCGCAACTAATCATCATAAATCATTCATATTTGCACCATATCAAGTTCAGATGACAGGTCATCAGGACATGTCAACAGAGGTCATGCAAAGGTCACGACGCGCACGTACGCGCGCGTCAAAATTTTAAAATTTTCCAAATCAACCGTGGTCAAGTTTGGGTACGTTTCAGGCCATTTTGAGCATGTCAAAAATTTGCGCGCGCACAGGTACGCGTGCGCGTTCTTGCTCCTACCATCGCTATGCCTCTTCGAGTTGTCATTTATTTTGTGTCTGTCCATCGTCCATGATCTTCTGATTAATTTGATACCTCATTCAGCCTCTTACGACCAATAATACGCAAATGCGCGTCAATTCAAATGTGCCTTACACGCGCGTGCAAACTCGCAAAATAAGTCAAAAGTGGCCAAAAATATGCCTATATAAAATTCACTGTAGCTCTTCAAGGAGTCCGTTGACCCCCAATTTATTTTTCCTATTCGAATAGAGTTTGAATTGGAGATATGATTTTATGCCACATTTGACCCTTAAAAACATCGTGACGTCATCAACATGGCGTCGGAACTAAAAATTAGTGTTTTCTGTTTCATGATGTCACAACACTCATGTAAATTGATTCTAATTACGTAAATATTGGTCTTTTCTCGCCAAATTTTAAATATGTTTTACCTTAGAATGTACCCTTTAGACAATATGTCCATTGTTTCATTTTAAAGCTTGTACTATTCTCAAAACTGGAATTTGTACTAGGTTTGTCATCATGACATTTTTCTACTTGCAACAATTTACATTGACAATATGTTTCCTGTTCTGCGCCCCCTGTCTGTCCGGAAGATCGTGGTCGACTGGATAACGCATCTGCCTGGTAACGCTAGGGTCGGTGGTTCAAACCTCGCTTGACTCTTTTTTTTTTTTTTTTTTTTTCCTTTATTATTAGGTGGTCTGTCATGAATATGACAGATCACCTATTATATTCGTCAGATTTTACTTTATTTATTTTTATTGCCAAATTTTGTCGCCAGGTTATCTCAAAATCGGGCCTGTCAAATTTCTTGATTTTCATGTCATGTATGGATATTATTGTGGAATCGCGAAACGAAACTTTTCAAGGTCATCAAATCGTGATGACGTCATCTAGGCGCCATTTTGTAAAATTAAATTATTGATCATATCATCGCAACTAATCATCATAAATCATTCATATTTGCACCATATCAAGTTCAGATGACAGGTCATCAGGACATGTCAACAGAGGTCATGCAAAGGTCACGACGCGCACGTACGCGCGCGTCAAAATTTTAAAATTTTCCAAATCAACCGTGGTCAAGTTTGGGTACGTTTCAGGCCATTTTGAGCATGTCAAAAATTTGCGCGCGCACAGGTACGCGTGCGCGTTCTTGCTCCTACCATCGCTATGCCTCTTCGAGTTGTCATTTATTTTGTGTCTGTCCATCGTCCATGATCTTCTGATTAATTTGATACCTCATTCAGCCTCTTACGACCAATAATACGCAAATGCGCGTCAATTCAAATGTGCCTTACACGCGCGTGCAAACTCGCAAAATAAGTCAAAAGTGGCCAAAAATATGCCTATATAAAATTCACTGTAGCTCTTCAAGGAGTCCGTTGACCCCCAATTTATTTTTCCTATTCGAATAGAGTTTGAATTGGAGATATGATTTTATGCCACATTTGACCCTTAAAAACATCGTGACGTCATCAACATGGCGTCGGAACTAAAAATTAGTGTTTTCTGTTTCATGATGTCACAACACTCATGTAAATTGATTCTAATTACGTAAATATTGGTCTTTTCTCGCCAAATTTTAAATATGTTTTACCTTAGAATGTACCCTTTAGACAATATGTCCATTGTTTCATTTTAAAGCTTGTACTATTCTCAAAACTGGAATTTGTACTAGGTTTGTCATCATGACATTTTTCTACTTGCAACAATTTACATTGACAATATGTTTCCTGTTCTGCGCTCCCTGTCTGTCCGGAAGATCGTGGTCGACTGGATAACGCATCTGCCTGGTAACGCTAGGGTCGGTGGTTCAAACCTCGCTTGACTCTTTTTTTTTTTTTTTTTTTTTTCCTTTATTATTAGGTGGTCTGTCATGAATATGACAGATCACCTATTATATTCGTCAGATTTTACTTTATTTATTTTTATTGCCAAATTTTGTCGCCAGGTTATCTCAAAATCGGGCCTGTCAAATTTCTTGATTTTCATGTCATGTATGGATATTATTGTGGAATCGCGAAACGAAACTTTTCAAGGTCATCAAATCGTGATGACGTCATCTAGGCGCCATTTTGTAAAATTAAATTATTGATCATATCATCGCAACTAATCATCATAAATCATTCATATTTGCACCATATCAAGTTCAGATGACAGGTCATCAGGACATGTCAACAGAGGTCATGCAAAGGTCACGACGCGCACGTACGCGCGCGTCAAAATTTTAAAATTTTCCAAATCAACCGTGGTCAAGTTTGGGTACGTTTCAGGCCATTTTGAGCATGTCAAAAATTTGCGCGCGCACAGGTACGCGTGCGCGTTCTTGCTCCTACCATCGCTATGCCTCTTCGAGTTGTCATTTATTTTGTGTCTGTCCATCGTCCATGATCTTCTGATTAATTTGATACCTCATTCAGCCTCTTACGACCAATAATACGCAAATGCGCGTCAATTCAAATGTGCCTTACACGCGCGTGCAAACTCGCAAAATAAGTCAAAAGTGGCCAAAAATATGCCTATATAAAATTCACTGTAGCTCTTCAAGGAGTCCGTTGACCCCCAATTTATTTTTCCTATTCGAATAGAGTATGAATTGGAGATATGATTTTATGCCACATTTGACCCTTAAAAACATCGTGACGTCATCAACATGGCGTCGGAACTAAAAATTAGTGTTTTCTGTTTCATGATGTCACCACACTCATGTAAATTGATTCTAATTACGTAAATATTGGTCTTTTCTCGCCAAATTTTAAATATGTTTTACCTTAGAATGTACCCTTTAGACAATATGTCCATTGTTTCATTTTAAAGCTTGTACTATTCTCAAAACTGGAATTTGTACTAGGTTTGTCATCATGACATTTTTCTACTTGCAACAATTTACATTGACAATATGTTTCCTGTTCTGCGCCCCTGTCTGTCCGGAAGATCGTGGTCGACTGGATAACGCATCTGCCTGGTAACGCTAGGGTCGGTGGTTCAAACCTCGCTTGACTCTTTTTTTTTTTTTTTTTTTTTTCCTTTATTATTAGGTGGTCTGTCATGAATATGACAGATCACCTATTATATTCGTCAGATTTTACTTTATTTATTTTTATTGCCAAATTTTGTCGCCAGGTTATCTCAAAATCGGGCCTGTCAAATTTCTTGATTTTCATGTCATGTATGGATATTATTGTGGAATCGCGAAACGAAACTTTTCAAGGTCATCAAATCGTGATGACGTCATCTAGGCGCCATTTTGTAAAATTAAATTATTGATCATATCATCGCAACTAATCATCATAAATCATTCATATTTGCACCATATCAAGTTCAGATGACAGGTCATCAGGACATGTCAACAGAGGTCATGCAAAGGTCACGACGCGCACGTACGCGCGCGTCAAAATTTTAAAATTTTCCAAATCAACCGTGGTCAAGTTTGGGTACGTTTCAGGCCATTTTGAGCATGTCAAAAATTTGCGCGCGCACAGGTATGCGTGCGCGTTCTTGCTCCTACCATCGCTATGCCTCTTCGAGTTGTCATTTATTTTGTGTCTGTCCATCGTCCATGATCTTCTGATTAATTTGATACCTCATTCAGCCTCTTACGACCAATAATACGCAAATGCGCGTCAATTCAAATGTGCCTTACACGCGCGTGCAAACTCGCAAAATAAGTCAAAAGTGGCCAAAAATATGCCTATATAAAATTCACTGTAGCTCTTCAAGGAGTCCGTTGACCCCCAATTTATTTTTCCTATTCGAATAGAGTTTGAATTGGAGATATGATTTTATGCCACATTTGACCCTTAAAAACATCGTGACGTCATCAACATGGCGTCGGAACTAAAAATTAGTGTTTTCTGTTTCATGATGTCACAACACTCATGTAAATTGATTCTAATTACGTAAATATTGGTCTTTTCTCGCCAAATTTTAAATATGTTTTACCTTAGAATGTACCCTTTAGACAATATGTCCATTGTTTCATTTTAAAGCTTGTACTATTCACAAAACTGGAATTTGTACTAGGTTTGTCATCATGACATTTTTCTACTTGCAACAATTTACATTGACAATATGTTTCCTGTTCTGCGCCCCCTGTCTGTCCGGAAGATCGTGGTCGACTGGATAACGCATCTGCCTGGTAACGCTAGGGTCGGTGGTTCAAACCTCGCTTGACTCTTTTTTTTTTTTTTTTTTTTTTCCTTTATTATTAGGTGGTCTGTCATGAATATGACAGATCACCTATTATATTCGTCAGATTTTACTTTATTTATTTTTATTGCCAAATTTTGTCGCCAGGTTATCTCAAAATCGGGCCTGTCAAATTTCTTGATTTTCATGTCATGTATGGATATTATTGTGGAATCGCGAAACGAAACTTTTCAAGGTCATCAAATCGTGATGACGTCATCTAGGCGCCATTTTGTAAAATTAAATTATTGATCATATCATCGCAACTAATCATCATAAATCATTCATATTTGCACCATATCAAGTTCAGATGACAGGTCATCAGGACATGTCAACAGAGGTCATGCAAAGGTCACGACGCGCACGTACGCGCGCGTCAAAATTTTAAAATTTTCCAAATCAACCGTGGTCAAGTTTGGGTACGTTTCAGGCCATTTTGAGCATGTCAAAAATTTGCGCGCGCACAGGTACGCGTGCGCGTTCTTGCTCCTACCATCGCTATGCCTCTTCGAGTTGTCATTTATTTTGTGTCTGTCCATCGTCCATGATCTTCTGATTAATTTGATACCTCATTCAGCCTCTTACGACCAATAATACGCAAATGCGCGTCAATTCAAATGTGCCTTACACGCGCGTGCAAACTCGCAAAATAAGTCAAAAGTGGCCAAAAATATGCCTATATAAAATTCACTGTAGCTCTTCAAGGAGTCCGTTGACCCCCAATTTATTTTTCCTATTCGAATAGAGTATGAATTGGAGATATGATTTTATGCCACATTTGACCCTTAAAAACATCGTGACGTCATCAACATGGCGTCGGAACTAAAAATTAGTGTTTTCTGTTTCATGATGTCACAACACTCATGTAAATTGATTCTAATTACGTAAATATTGGTCTTTTCTCGCCAAATTTTAAATATGTTTTACCTTAGAATGTACCCTTTAGACAATATGTCCATTGTTTCATTTTAAAGCTTGTACTATTCTCAAAACTGGAATTTGTACTAGGTTTGTCATCATGACATTTTTCTACTTGCAACAATTTACATTGACAATATGTTTCCTGTTCTGCGCTCCCTGTCTGTCCGGAAGATCGTGGTCGACTGGATAACGCATCTGCCTGGTAACGCTAGGGTCGGTGGTTCAAACCTCGCTTGACTCTTTTTTTTTTTTTTTTTTTTTTCCTTTATTATTAGGTGGTCTGTCATGAATATGACAGATCACCTATTATATTCGTCAGATTTTACTTTATTTATTTTTATTGCCAAATTTTGTCGCCAGGTTATCTCAAAATCGGGCCTGTCAAATTTCTTGATTTTCATGTCATGTATGGATATTATTGTGGAATCGCGAAACGAAACTTTTCAAGGTCATCAAATCGTGATGACGTCATCTAGGCGCCATTTTGTAAAATTAAATTATTGATCATATCATCGCAACTAATCATCATAAATCATTCATATTTGCACCATATCAAGTTCAGATGACAGGTCATCAGGACATGTCAACAGAGGTCATGCAAAGGTCACGACGCGCACGTACGCGCGCGTCAAAATTTTAAAATTTTCCAAATCAACCGTGGTCAAGTTTGGGTACGTTTCAGGCCATTTTGAGCATGTCAAAAATTTGCGCGCGCACAGGTACGCGTGCGCGTTCTTGCTCCTACCATCGCTATGCCTCTTCGAGTTGTCATTTATTTTGTGTCTGTCCATCGTCCATGATCTTCTGATTAATTTGATACCTCATTCAGCCTCTTACGACCAATAATACGCAAATGCGCGTCAATTCAAATGTGCCTTACACGCGCGTGCAAACTCGCAAAATAAGTCAAAAGTGGCCAAAAATATGCCTATATAAAATTCACTGTAGCTCTTCAAGGAGTCCGTTGACCCCCAATTTATTTTTCCTATTCGAATAGAGTTTGAATTGGAGATATGATTTTATGCCACATTTGACCCTTAAAAACATCGTGACGTCATCAACATGGCGTCGGAACTAAAAATTAGTGTTTTCTGTTTCATGATGTCACAACACTCATGTAAATTGATTCTAATTACGTAAATATTGGTCTTTTCTCGCCAAATTTTAAATATGTTTTACCTTAGAATGTACCCTTTAGACAATATGTCCATTGTTTCATTTTAAAGCTTGTACTATTCTCAAAACTGGAATTTGTACTAGGTTTGTCATCATGACATTTTTCTACTTGCAACAATTTACATTGACAATATGTTTCCTGTTCTGCGCCCCCTGTCTGTCCGGAAGATCGTGGTCGACTGGATAACGCATCTGCCTGGTAACGCTAGGGTCGGTGGTTCAAACCTCGCTTGACTCTTTTTTTTTTTTTTTTTTTTTTTCCTTTATTATTAGGTGGTCTGTCATGAATATGACAGATCACCTATTATATTCGTCAGATTTTACTTTATTTATTTTTATTGCCAAATTTTGTCGCCAGGTTATCTCAAAATCGGGCCTGTCAAATTTCTTGATTTTCATGTCATGTATGGATATTATTGTGGAATCGCGAAACGAAACTTTTCAAGGTCATCAAATCGTGATGACGTCATCTAGGCGCCATTTTGTAAAATTAAATTATTGATCATATCATCGCAACTAATCATCATAAATCATTCATATTTGCACCATATCAAGTTCAGATGACAGGTCATCAGGACATGTCAACAGAGGTCATGCAAAGGTCACGACGCGCACGTACGCGCGCGTCAAAATTTTAAAATTTTCCAAATCAACCGTGGTCAAGTTTGGGTACGTTTCAGGCCATTTTGAGCATGTCAAAAATTTGCGCGCGCACAGGTACGCGTGCGCGTTCTTGCTCCTACCATCGCTATGCCTCTTCGAGTTGTCATTTATTTTGTGTCTGTCCATCGTCCATGATCTTCTGATTAATTTGATACCTCATTCAGCCTCTTACGACCAATAATACGCAAATGCGCGTCAATTCAAATGTGCCTTACACGCGCGTGCAAACTCGCAAAATAAGTCAAAAGTGGCCAAAAATATGCCTATATAAAATTCACTGTAGCTCTTCAAGGAGTCCGTTGACCCCCAATTTTTCCTCACTCTTGGATATAGTGAATATCTCATAGGGAGACTGCGTTATTACTACAAAATTACGTTAAAAATGAAAATTACACATTTTCGCAATATACGTCAACGTATTTATAGATATTTGACAGTATCTTTTTTATTAGTGGTCAGTTTTCTCTCAAATTTTGATATGATGTAGTCGAAACATTTCTCTACAAATAACGTGTGAATAATTTTCACTTTCGACCGCAGCATCAATGTTTTGTGACCTGTTTAAGTATTTGCAAAATTTTTCTCGGCCTAATTTTTGAGAATTTTTTAGAGAAAATGTTTTGTTAATCAATTTTACGGTCTTCCTGTAAGTTTCAAGCCCACTGGTTTTGCACTTTTTCATGTACGACATTTTTCGTATTTTTTCCGGAACTCTTTAAGAGGTAATTTTAACATTGTAAAACATCATTTATGTATTTTCTGAGTAAACGCTACAATATTGAAACGCTATTTGGTGGAAAAATTTCATTCCAGACATTTTGTCGAAATTCCCAGATTTTTTTGTTGTGGTCATTTCTATTGAATATAATGTATAACAAATTTGCAGGTACCTTATATGAAATTTTAAAAAAATTGTGCAAATTCGTTAATTTTACGGGAAAATTGCTTGTATTTTAATCTTTTACCTTACCTTTTTTCACTAAAAATCATCACGAAAGAATTTTCAAGTAAATTTTAGTCATACTCAATTAATCAATGGATATTGAAAATTCTTGATGGTAAAAATGTGAAATTTTTCAGAAATTTTCAGAATTGTGCAAACTTTTACAACAAAATTCTACGTCATTCTTTCATAGAAAACATCGCTGATCAGTTTTTAAGTGAATGCTGGGAAACTGAAGCATTGTGATTCAGAAATTTCTAATTAAAATGATAGAAATTTTGAAGAAATTTTGAACAAAAGTTTTTAACATATTTTAGTTTTAAAAAAGTATCACCTATGAATTTTCATGTATTCTGTGAAATTTATACCCACTAAAATTGTAAAAATTCTTGCTTGAAATCTTGAAAAAAAAGTGCTAACAGTACAAAGGGTTTTTAAAAAGATTTTGCACAAAAAACATAAAACTGTTGATTAAAAATTAGCTGCTGTGGAAATTAAGATTAAGGCGCCTTTCGTTGCACAATTTTAGAATGCCAATTTTGGTAAAAATCGTCTGAAATTTTTGAGTTTTTAAGGCGTTTTACGTGCTCCAAACTTCATTTCATATTTACCGTATTGTATTATCACCACCATCATTATACTCATCACGATTGTCATCCCCACATTAATAATCACATATAAGAATGGTCTAAATTTAGTCCTATGATGTGTATGATCAAGATTATCAATCATATCTAAGTAATTCATTTCATACAACATTAGCCTACACTGAATGAAAATTCATGACAGACCACCTAATTCGTCCTCATGACGAATTAAAATCTAGTTTTTTCATTATATTTTTACTTCGGGTCTTTGAACAAATGCTTGGTAGGGTATTAGCCTTAGATTCCAAATAGTGCCTATATTATCAACAAAGAAATTTTATAGACTTGTTTCAGTCAATCCTGCTCTTATGGCCTCAGATTCATTTTCCCCTCAAATATGATTTTTCATTTTTCTTTGTGTATTTTATTGTTTTAAGAGAAGTGAAATAAATGAATTTGAATCCATTGGGCATTGGAGCATATTGGTGAAAATGGGTCTGTGAAGTTTAGACAGTTTCAGTCTTTCACAACTTAAAAGAGGCAATTCAAATTGGGTAGTGTAATACAGTATATGTGTTGATTATGAAATTTACTGTTTGTGAAATAAGCATTGGCTTTTAGCACTTACAAAGTATTCCCATGTGCCCTTGTGATGCATGCCTAATTTGCAGAACTCGCTTTAGTTCATGTTGTGACTGAGCCATAGGATAATGTACACTATACAAAATATTTGGTAAAATTTTAACCTGCACGAGGGTGATAATGTGTCCAACCAATTTTAGGCAGTATTTTACCCAATTGATGTGGGAAGCATATTGTCCAGTAAGGTTAAAAATGAGCTGCAATTACTTTAGAATGGGCAAAATTTTCATCACACTGGATAAGTAAATACGTATGCCAAATTTTGGTTGGACGCATAATTACCCTCATGGAGCATTTTTACCTAATATTTTTTAGAGTTTAAACTGGGATATGCTCACTTCTATCAAAGCTAATGAGAACACCTCTTCTGATATAATTGTTTGGTGTGAGTTGATATATTTATTGAAAAAATGTTATATCTTGAATTGTGGGAAAGAGATTATTTGCTTGAAGAAAGGATTGATGTGTTATGCTGTTGAAATGAAATTCTGAAGCTGCATGGTCAGTTGGTCAGACTATTGATTGCTTGAAGACACTAAAGACAGTTCAACCTTCCTTGTCGTATAAACATGTCACTGAACCTTGTGGTTCATATTACTTGATTATATGCCCTAAGAATATAATACGAGATCATAAAATATAATTATGATGGATGCTCTAAGCTTAGATTACAAGATTTGTAGTAATCCAATTTATAGAAATATAGCTAATCTCTTGGACAATGGTCCTTCGGCGACATCTATTTTGATATGACAATTACGGAAGGTCAGAGATTACATACCTGTACTACATGTACATGTAGAATTCAAGAAAAAATTATGTCATGACCAGTGAACTACTAATAAGATTTTAGACAGATCATAACCTAAATGGACAATAATCTTCATACATTTAATAGTATTTCAACATTATCAAAGTCAACCTTGTAAAAGCTATGAGTCTATATAGGCCTATCCTATAGAGTACATGTAGGTCTAATAGATAAAATGCAAAACTGAACATACAATGTAAAATTTTTTAATATCATAATTACCCTCCAGAGCACTAAACATTTTTCTGTTTAATGTTACCCTGGATTTAATATATCATGTCTGTATTTTTATATGAAATGGGTTTATTGTAGGTGAATTACGTAGTAAGGTTTAGTATTCTTATGTGAAGTGGACCTTATAGTGTAGGATAAATTATGGTTTGTTTAGGGTCAGGGTTGTATATCTGACCATAAGCAGTTCATTATTCTCACTCAATTGGTATGAATAGAAGGATTAAAAATGATTTATGGCTTACACTTCTTCACCTATTGAAGAGGGGCAAGAGTGTTGTGCTCTAGTTTGACTAGCCAGTCACGTTCTAGTATACTAGTATTACCCAGCTATTTATTTTTTGTATGGCATTCTCTGCATGCACTCTAAGAACTAAAATGTTATTAAACTCAATATTCAGTGATAGTGTGATCACATCTGGAATATGATTACTATGTATGTAGTTGAATTGACCATTATCGTGTTAGATCCAATCATTATTACATGTACATGTTGAATCTAGTATTGAGTTTAGATGGTCCTTTTCAGGGCCAACATATACCCACGAAAGAATACATGGTGTACCGTAAAGTAATGAATCTAGCATACATGTTTAAAAGTAACCAAACATTTTGAAAATATTTATGGTCACTGTGTGAACAAAATCTTCTTGGAATAATTCATTGTAGAAAACTGATTAAAGAGGTTAATTTTGTGAATTCTAAATGAATTTGAAGATACCATTGAATAGAACGTCAAAAAGTGTGCGTGTGAGAAAAGCATATATTTACAAAGATTCCGGGATTAATCTGCAATTCGCTGGAAAATTGAAATATGTATTCATCAAAATATGTTTATTGAAATGCGGAGGTGATCGGGTAAATTGGATTATTCATATCATTAGTGCAATTGACCAACGGCAGCTAATTGCTTTACAGATGATTAGGATACTACTCTCCTCACTATGGAATAGTAATAACAACCCTGTATGGTACAGTGCATCAGAAGATACCTTGATAATAATGTAGTCTTGAATTTCCAGGACTCAACTGAATACATCCATCAAGCGCCTCTTCATCACAACTACGCAAGCTTGCCATGAAAAGCCCTGATGCATATAAGTAGAGGATTTAATAGAGCATGAGAATTAGGGTTTTGCGTGCCCTTCTATTGCGAGAACTGCATTTATTTCAGCATGTTAACTCTTGTTTTTTCCGCCCAGGAGACGAATTGTAGTTCCTGATTTGGTGGCATTCCCATTGCCAAAATTACCAATGGTGCAAAATGGTTTTTGATTTAAAATAAATGTTTACATCTACATGTACATGTAGGCCTATACATATTTACTATTATAGCTGATTAATTTATAATTGATATTTTTTATTTAAAGTCATAGTATTAATCCTTTTATATTATATTTTCAGTGTATATTATATTCTGAAGGCTTTCCCCAGTTTGTTGAAATGGCAATTTAGATATTTGGGAGAGTAGGCTCAGACCTTTCTTCAATAAATGATGAAGCATTTTTATAGTCTGAAAATAATTTTGTACCTAAATATGACCTTTAGAGAAAGTGTGTATGGTCTGTGTGTCAGAGAGAAAAAAGAAAAAGAGAAAGGGGAGGAAGCTTGCATGGTTTGCCTGATGACGTGCTCTTCAGAAATTCCAGGAAATTTATAAAAGTAGGTTTCTTAAACTTTTTTTGAAGTCAGTAAAATCATGCAGATACTTACTCTTAGTTTAACCAAGGACGGAGTGTTGTTATAAAGGATAGGGCGACCTACTGCATGTAAATGCATTTTGTTTCAAAAGATGAAACCTGCAAGAAAAGTTTCCTGTGAAATTTATTGTGAAACCTATTCTATAGAAACCCTTCACAAGGGTATGAAGGATGGATTATGCTGTGCATAATTGGAAGGTTATGATGTTTTTGTTGTGATTAAAAAGAGCATATTACAATAAAAACCAGGGCAGAAGAGGGACTGAGAATACTTTTATAGATTCACTGTTTGCAGAAAGTGTAAATTGTTGACATCTTATTGTAGTTTTATGTATAGGCCGACACTACTTATGTACACTATTCAATCCCTTTAGTCCCATACCTATATATCCCTGTTCTCTAAGGTAATCATTAGCTACGTTGTAATCACACCTAGGACGGCATGGACGAGTGCGTGCATCAATCAGTCACCGTTATGCACGCTTGGCATCATCCCGGTGTAGTGGTTAGCAGGCATCTTTCGGAAGCGTGTATGCCAGGTAGCTGGAGTGACTGAATACTGCATATAAATAAGGATGAGAATAGCTAGCATGCGGAAGTGAGAAAATAAGAGGCAAATACAAAAAAAATAAGTTTCTGTGAAGAAGCAGAGTTGAAGGCCTGAAGAAGAATAGAAAGGTCACTTTTTCTTGTCCAAGAGAGAGATATAGAAAAAAAGTCACGGGAAGTAGAAAATCAAGAGAGAGAAAGCGAGATACAGACAGAGAGAGAGACAAATAGAGCGAGGGGAAGGGGGGGGGGGTAGGAGAGGATGGGGAAAATGAAATATTTACTATACATCAATTTATTTTTCCTTCTTTGTAAATAACTTAGGAAAACTTACAGATTATGTAAGTTGTATTGTTTATCATTTTGAAGCTCTGAAGCTATTTTTTTGTTGCATGGGCATTTACTTATAAAAATAATATAGGATTTGTATAGAACACGTACCCACCTTGCTATTGCTCAAAGCGCTCCTATATTACCCCGGCTTAGCTAGTGTACCGAGTCCGTTGCGCGCAACTTTTTGAGGAATTACTTTGTGCTGTTACCCATTTACCTCACCTGGGTTGAATGCAGCACAATGTAGGTAAATTTCTTGCTGATGGAAAACATGCCATTGCTTGGAATCGAACCCACGTCCTTCAGATTGAAAGACAAGAGTCTTAACCACTAAACCACGACACCCCCCACATAGAAATGAGAAATTATTTAAAATAGTCAGCATAGCGATCTTGTCATCTTGTTACTGTGCAACTTTGTATACTTGTACCTCCCACCTTTCGTTAAAATACACATTGATCTGTCACTTGCCAAAGGGTGTTCACACCATCAGCATGGGCTGATGATAGTCTTGACTGAACAGACCCTCTTGAATAAGGGAAGTCAACACCTCAATGTAGGATATATTTCAATGAATATTTCATTCTGTCATAAAACTGTATGCTGACATGCATTGGAGGTATATGTAGGAAAGCAGAATTATCTGTAGCTCTTGGACTGTCCTAAAAAAGTTTTGTGCTACATTATTATTTCTGTACAAGACATCTGAGTTGGTAAATATTTAAATTGTACTAACTAGGTTTTGAGAAAATCTGTATTAATTAAAAAAGAAGTCAGAGGAGAAAGCACACTTTTCGTGTACATGAGAAATTGTGGTTTGCGCAGGGCATCTAGTTTGCGGTAGAAGTGTAGGATTGTAATAAAATTTTCATAAATGTGTGCAAGATGATATGTATGCATGCAGCACAATTAAAGAAAGAAACAAATCATTCCTATTAAAATAAATAATGTTATAAACATGGACTGGTATTTCCAATATAATTGTTCATTTGGATCGAATATGTCATATCACTATGAAGGCAACCATATTATTTAAATATTTAAATCAAATTTTATGTAAATGTACTGAGCAAGAATGAATGAAGCAAATTGACACTGTGGTTTTATACAAATTACTTCAGTGTGACTGGTGTATTCTTCAGAGTTTCATTCAGAAACAATGTAGAAAATGGCTTGTCATGCATGTCGGGTAAACGTTTGCAAGATATTTCAAAACCCTCTGCTATAGTATGGAGAAGGAGAAATATAATCGCACTATTCCTTGTAATGTGCCTGACAATCTGTTAAGATGTCACGTTTTGTGTTCTGCATGCTTCTCTTCAATGTAACTCAAGATTCGCTTGTCATTCTAGCTTGAACATCGTTTGATGCATCGGTTCAGGTTTAGAATTAAAAAAAAAATTCACCTGTCAACTTTTACAAGGGATTTAGAGTATTACTGCTAAATGCTCGTACATACATGTACATGTAGGGAGATGACCACAGAAGTATGGTCATCAGTTTCATGACCTCCTACTTTTAATTTAGATTGGATGGACCATTTATTCTATAAAGCACCTCACCAAATTCCATGATATTGTAAAAGAAAAAAAGATGCTGCTAAAATCTTTAAATCTTAATTACATATGCATAATATTGTGTTTTTCTTAATATAATAAGTGAACTCTCTTAAATTGTAGTGTTAGTTAAAATGTAGGATCCATGTCATCGTCCTTCAAAGTTTGACTAATGGGTTGAAATGCATAGTGGTTGTCACTAAGGAGAACACTTTTACCAGCTCTTAAAAGTATTCAGAAAGCTTTGTATAACCAAATATATACAAACAACAACAACAAAAGCAACCAGCGAGAGGAAATCATGCGTTAACCACAGCAAGTTGATACTGTAGAAAGGATCTTTCATGATCAAAAAGCACTTTTTACAAAGCATTTACAGATCTTGATGATGATACATGTACACTCAAGAGATTGTTCTTTTTAAATTTTATTCCAAACTTGTCTATTTTGAAACCACATTTTCTGGCTTGTCAGTGCATGGGTTCTCTGCATCTCACAGATTAATGCAGCCTCATGAATCCATTCCTCTAACTGTGGTTTGGACTTAACTATTGCAGGCTTTCCCAAGCTCCTGTGGAGTGTTTCATGAAATGTATATTTTAATTACATATGTTATAAGCTACTGAAATTCTTGCATCCGACTGGCTGAGAGCACTGACAATTTGCTTCATGAAATGCCTGCCTGAAGAGATGATGTCTTGAAGATTCTTCCATGGGTGATCGATGTATTATGATGACGACACTTGTATTCCTGTGAAAACCATTAAAAAATTGAAATTCTTACAGTTACAAAGATCACTATTCAAAAGATCATTGAGGATTTTAAGCTTTGAAAGTGTATTATATATAATTATATGTTTTATGTTATATATTATAAATATATATTATTATAAGTGTATATAGTTCACCTTGGAAAATATGACCAGTATATCTAGATAGATGGTGCCACTTGTACATGCCTATTATTATTATTTAGTAAGGCCTATATATTTCTAAGAAATATTGATTGGGGTGTTTGCTAACAGGTGTATATAGGTTGTCCATTTGATGATCAAATCTGCCTTATATTTCAGAATGTAAAGAAATAAACAAATATATCCTATGCAAGGTTGGCAGGCCTGCAGGTATTGTATTACAACCCGGAGGACAGGTGCCAGGAACTTCAAATCTGTGCGGAAATGGTTCACCAATCAAGGGAAAAATTGGTCAATTGATTGGACTTCCTGGATCGGTGACAGAAGTAACAGAACATGACTCTGGCTTTTATTCTAATTAATTCACTGTGAAGCGAAAGGAGGTTTGATTGTGACGTGATTGGTGCTACTGCAATCGTGCGATTAAGAACTTTTTGTTTGGAGTGAGACAGTGTTTGCCTTGATACTTATGAATGTGCTCAGTAAAGAGTTAGAGCATCAATCTTCAGGCCTATACATTCTGTTATCTTTTTGAGAATATATATAATAAATCTCTGATTCTCTGTAATATACCTACATATTAATTAGCATGTTGCCTAGCAAATGAAACCAGTTACTACAGAACCTACAGGGTGCATATCTTAAACTGATATTTCCAGTTTAAACTTTGAAATTTTGAAGGGATTGTCTAATTAATGGAAAACTACTTGCTTCCCAGAGAAAGATTATTTTTCCATGTACGTGTATACATGCAGATTCATCGCAGTTGTGGAACTTGTTTCTATTCTTGGTTGTTTTGAAATGACTGAAGTTCTGTAGAGATTTAAGAACCAAGAAAATGAAAAAGTTGATAAATGGAGATAATTTCAAAGGTTTTAAACAAAAATGTAGGTTGTTTTGAAAAATAAGAATACAAAAAGTTTAGGGGCCAGTACATGTATTTCTGTTTTGATGATAGAATGAGATGATTGGCATTACTGTAAACAAGCTATTCAACTGCTCTGATTGAACGATGCATTTCAATTGTAAAGACAAAATTGCTTAAAATTGAATAAATGTACAATATGATACAGGTATTCCCTTGATACACAATACCTATTGCCAGAACAGTGATATTACAAATTATATGAAGTTAACCACATAGACCATTATTAACCATGCACCCTGGGTTGGTACACCACAATGATCTATAAATACTCATCCACCTATACACACAAGAGGTACAATGGTCTGATAGTATACCCTAAGGCTAGCAGGATGGAGTGACCTGGTAGGAGTTCATTGAGGTCATGTAAGGTCATTGGAAGTACTATCACACAGGTATGGGTTATTGCTAGGGGTGATAGCTTGTTTTATGGACATCGACTAGTCTGCAGGCACAGACCCTTCTTTGAAACAGAATTAGTTGCAAAATAGAATATATTTGACTTCGAAAGAAGTGGAGCTCAAGTGTTGTTTGGCAGTCTCACTGTAGGTCTGAAGATGCTTCTTTTATAGGCCTACATGCATATTATGACCACAGTAGACCTTAAGTCTCTCGGTCAAGGCAAACACTCAGACCTCTTAAACATAAGTTGGTACACTGGGTTTAATTGTGATTGCAAAGTAGGCAATCGTTATTGGTCTACTTGATCGATTTCCATGTACGCAGTATCGGTTCTGTAATAAGGTCATGAATAAACTAAAGGTGCCGATGCGGGCATCTTCCCAGAAATCTATAGGAAATTACATTTCATTACTGACTGTGAGCTGGTGAGGGAGAGAGTGCTAATTCACCAATTACTCTGATGACATCAGGTCTGTCTCCTGCTCTTAACAGTTTTTCGTAACTTCAGTTCTGAAAAATTTTTGTTGTCTCCTCTGATATAAGTGGCTACTTCTATAAGGCATTTGGTAAAAGAATTTTTTTCCTCCATCTTATTTCATGAGAATAACAAATGATTTTTTGTCAGCAACAGATTTTTCCTCATGTATCCTGAAGACACCAAGGCAAAGGGATATTCCCAAATCGCTGAAAAAAAGTTGCACTAATTCAGCAAAGTATGAGTATTGAGCCTGTCCAGCAATGCAGAAAGAGAAGAAAGAAAAATTGTTTGCTGTGCAGCATGATCATATTTTCCATTCCATGCCATTACCTCCGTTGAATCTATTATGAATGTGCCGGCATCGTTTGCAGAATAGTAAATACGGTTTGCGGGCTGGCCTCTTGAGCATAACAAAGTTGATTTAGTTTGCCCTCATGTGATCCGCCTCCTTCGTTTTCATCAGCTAAATTGCTCCCGTGGAAGGCTACTCCGGGATATCTGCTGGGTTGTGGAGAGGTCGAGGCAAAAGAAGAAATGATGTTTCTTTTATTATAGTGAAGTAGTTGGGCATGATATGGTTAAGTGCGCCTCAAGCTTATGGCATGGTATTTCTCCTCCTATGCCATTAGATACATGTGATGGTTGAAAAGGGATAAACTTGGTAAGGATGGGAGTAGTAATCATTGAGTAGGAGAGGGAGAGTGATTAAAATGAAAATGTAGCATTTAGAGAGAGGGGGAAGGGAGAGAGAAGGGGTGGGGGAATTTAGGGGAAGAGAAAAAAAGTGCAAGAGTGAGAAAACAAAGAGGAAAGATTTACAGCCCAAGAGAAAGGAATGAAGGAATTGGTTAAAGATTACTTGAAATTTTTGAACATATATAAAGCATGCAGTATCTAAGTTGTTAGAACATCAATATTTGCTGTGATTCTGGAGCAGTACTGGCATTTAGCTCTCGGAGCCACTGCCATCATCAAAATATTTCCTTCTAGTTAGCCTGGGGACCGTTTCATGAAAGGACCTGTCGGACGTTTTATCCGACAAGTCCTGTTTCATCCGACAATTACTATAGTAACAGTGCTTCTCAACCAATCAGAATCCAGGAAAGTTGTCCGATCTGACTTGTCGGACGAAAATATCGATGAAACACCCCCCAGAACATTCTTAGAATCTCACAAACTTGAGATTTCCTTGAAAGATGAAACATTGCCTAATTTTACCTGTTTACCTTTCCAGAGCTCTATCCAAAGACCCTACAGGTTTCCTAGTAGGGCCAATATTCCCTGCAAATTCAAAGTTATTCATTATTCTGCAGACAGGTGTCCAATAAAGAAATCATAGACAATTCTCCTCTGATGGAATACTAGTCTTCTTGGGTTTATTGACCTGACCAAAGCAGTGCAGGTGTCTCATGATTCCTGATCGATATGTTTCTTTCTGCATCGACGATTATCAAAATATTGCTCTCAGATTTGCTTGTCTAATGTCATACTTGAGCAAAGAAATCAGTCTGTTGTGTCCTATTGTTCAGGTGTATAAATAACATCATTTCCTGTAGGATAAAAGATGACTTTAATTTTAGAACATTTAGTGTAACAATAACGTGTACAGTATGTGTATATAGAAATGTGTGCCCCCATCTTTTGACATCATACGTCAATTTTATGAATTTATAAGTCACAATTTTTGGGAATGACTTTCTCAGCGGGAGGGGTTACTAAAAAATGTAGAATTATTTGGAGTGGAATGTATGGGGGGGAGGTCTTATTTGAAACTTTGCTCTTTTTGTATTTGAAGCAGATTGCAAATAGCTTCTGCATATTTTGGATATAGCAGTAATGTGTATGTGAGCATGATGTTTGTCAAAGTATTCTTTGAATGGTCATGAGTATTTTTCATTGTGGTTTTCCTTATTCTGTGTATTTACCTTTACTTTTTACTCAAGATTCGGGAAGAGTGCTGTGGATCTCAGCAGTTGGGCTTTCAGTTGTTTTCATCTGTAGGCCATGTTATTTCTTTCATCATACTTTTATATTAGCTTCCTCATGTATATTTTAGTCTGATAATGATTGAAATAACAGATGTCTTTCACAATATTAGCATCATATCATAGAATGCATTGTTCTTATATCTATCGAGGTGAATCATTTGCCTGTTGCCGTGGTCTATAATATGAAGCAATGTGATATCACACTGACAGTAGAAATGTCATGGACGACTGGTTCATTAAACACATTTGTTTTTCAACATCTGTCTCCAGGCATCTTATCAATGCAATAATATGCCATAGGCAAACCACTTGAAGATGGCGAATGAAATATTCGGTTCATTTACACCGGAAGAAAATGTGAAAAGTTTGATCTTCTTGAAACATTCAGAGTTTAGGCTCCTCTGTGAACTGCCAATTTTGAATCTGATGATGTAACATATCATTTTTTGACTAACCAGTATTCTTGTGCCGTTCAGGATTTCGTTTGAGATAAATTGGAGAGTCTAAAAAAAAAAATGATTATCCTATTTTTTTAAACATAACAGCTACAATAAATGCCGCAAAACCTGACACTGTATATTCAGAAATTGGCCCGACCTCTGTCTTCTGTAGATTAATGCAAGGAGTTGCATGGTCATTCTTTTTAAAGCAAGAGTACCCAGGTTTTTTTTTTAGCTTGCCATTTGATAAGTGAAAGAGGGAAAAAATGCATCGCGGCCTATAGAGTTGTGGGCAAAGCACTAGCAATTTAGCCCCCAGAATGTTCAAAATTGTTCCAGTAATTTCAAAATACTCTACTTCTGTGAATTACCATTGGGTTTGATCAGTAGAAGAGAAAAAGAAGTTTGGAAAAAGGTTTTGAAAAGAATAGGAACAGGATAAATGGCCCATGTACATTACTTTTCTCTGGTGTGAATGCATCTATTAAATCATATCTTTTTGCCCACTCCATGCATCTTTCGAATGTGGGGTTTTCCCTTTTCCTTGAAACATGAAGATTACATAAGAGCGAATATGGCGACAAAAGTGGATTGCGCGCTCTAATTGATATGGAGATTTGAAATTGGGGAATTAGGAGAGAAAAAAGGAAGATAATTGCTTCCCCGCCAGAAGCAGAAGAGCATTAACTACGTTTCAAATTGAGTTAACATCCTTTTGGCATGAAAAATACGTTCCTTAATCAGTTGAGGCAAAGAATAATTAGACCATTTTGAGAAAGAAGAGTCATAAGAAGCAATATTTCAGAAAGATGATAGCATAAGAATGCAATGTTTAGATGATTTATGAAATTTGAGGAACTACTAAAAGAAATGGAATTTACTGGGAAAGAGTGGGGTGGGGGTGGGGGAATGAGCAACAATCATGATAGACAATAGTTTATGTTTGCATTTATCTGATGAGAATTAGAAAACAACATCTGAACTGTCTTTAGAATATCATAGCGACTGGTTATTTCATTTGAGATATTTAGCAAGGCAATCTGCAGTTCTATGCAGGGAGCAGTCTGAAGGAATCAAACTGTTTTGACTCAGATCAGCATGATGTGCATATTACACTGTCATAAAGAATTTTTCAAAATCATTTGCAGCTATGTGGAGAAACAGCTTCGGTTTGAGAAGGGTCCAAGGATTCACCATACCCTTGCCATTCCAATGCACTGTTGGTAGATCGGTATCATGAGGAATCATTTAAAGATGGAGGAATTGATCGGTATCTAAATTGGATGATTCCAATAAGACCGTCAGATGGCATTTTGATGAATTGCTGTTTTTCTTTTACCCCTCTTTTCTTTTATCCCCTCATTTTGTGCTATGTTTCTACCTTGGAGATTTACTCATTGTTTAACGACAGAAGGACGCTAAGCCATGCTCCGATGGTACATTGTAATGTGAGTTTATGTCCATCTTGCTCTTTTGGCATATAGTTGCATGATTATCAAGCAGTATCCACTTTTTAAGCTTCATCCCTTTTAAATAGATTGGTGAACCAGAATTTCCAAGGTCTTTGACCTTTAAAATATCATTCCTTAGATCCACAGTCAGTCCTTACCATTTTCCCTCATTCTCAATCACTTGAAAATTGGAAGGGAAAGGTGGAAGAACCAAACTCTGCAGTATATGACTCATCGTTATTTACAGTTCAGAAAATGTTTGAAATATAACATAAACAAAAACCCTAATTAAAGCATCACAGAATCAAATAATGTTTACAAGATATATTTCAATCAATTTTTAGTTTTGTGCTTTGTTACTTTGAATGTTTTTGTGCTTAGCTAGCGATAAGTATCTGGTATCTGGGATCTTTTTTAAAAAAAAATATTAGCATATAAAGTCAAAGAATTTGGTATATTTGTTGTAAATTTCCCAATGTGTATTTCCAAATAAGCAGTGTATTGAAAGCTATCTGCAATGTGCTCTATCTACTATGACTATAAACCTTGAAAGAGGGCAATATTACTCATAATGACCTTCTATTTGATGATTATATGTAATGAATGCCAAATCTGTCTTGATTGCAAGGTATATTGATGGAAAAAATGCTTTTATTTCTGTACACAGAGGGAATGACAAACGGTCGTTTCATCAATAAGCAAAAGTAACAATTTTCAAATTATATTCAGATTATTTCCATCCGCTTCAAAATCGTGACTAATTTCCGTCCATGAGCTTGATGATAAGTTATTTCAAAAGTAGAGAAAAGCTTTAGGGATAAAAGGAAGATATATTGGTAGAAAATTCTTCATCTGTGTGTGGATGTCGGAAGAAATTCTTGGACAGAGAGCCTTCTAATTGACTTCTGGATAGATACTCGCCATCACTCTTCATTTAGATTCGAGATGTACTTTTTCCATTTGAATGAATTAGATGGATGGGAGGTTTCCAGTTACCAATTTGAGGATTGGCAAGGGGGGTCAGCGGACATACCCATCCTCAGCTAGCTAACAAGCTAAAAACACAACTGCTTCAGTAGCAGTTTCACGTGCAAGGACTTTCATGCGCAGAGGCGGAGCGAAGGGAAGTGCAAGTTTGCGTCAGGAGCACACAGGCACATTAAAACATTATGTGCAAAGGGCCTGTGGGAGTGAACGATGTTGGCAAAGTGAAGACGAAATTACATTGTCATGATAGACGGGTGTCCATCGAGTCTCATCTTCATCACTTCCTTAATATCCCTCGTTGCATACTGTCTAATAGTCACTGCATAAAGTCATGGTATTGTCTCAACAGATGTTTATACATGAATAGCCTTTGATGGGATTGTGAAATAACAAAAATAGAGTGTTTTTTTGGTATTTTTCTGTAATACCCATCTGGTTCAATTGCAAAAGACACAAAAGAATCTGACATCGTGTACATAGTACAAACTGAAAGTATTATTTTTGAAATTATTACAAATTTTCGAGGAATATGTTTATGGTTGCATTTGGTTTTGGGTTAGTCTTTGATAAGAGTTTTGGTTGGTTCACATTTGGATTTAAGTTTAGGTTTAAAATTAAGCCCAGTTGAAGATTTAGATTAAGGATTAGGAATACACATGGTTTTGATTTATATGTATGTTCAGTTAAAAGGAGTCAGGCATAAATAGTTTAAAATCTCGGCTTAACACTCTCTGGTTTAAGATCGGTGTAGAGTTGAAGCTCCGTATGCAGTTACTTATAAGATAAGGGGCAATTTAAGTTGGAGTAATAAAGAGGCATAAACACAGGGAAAATCACATCCCAGCATCTAAAATGGCAGTAAATAGCCCATTCTTCAGCTGATCTGAGAAGCAGACTGGAAGACAAATATATATGTCTATCGCCCACCATGCATAATGATGGAGGGAGCACAGCTGTATAAACCTAGCTAAGATCAATATAGTTAGTAAACCATTGCACATCATTGAACTTGATGTCTATGGGGGAAAAAAGTTAACCTGTAAATGTACTTCTGTTTTCATCCAACACTTCACTCAGTATACATGTATGTCAATGTGCTGTATTCTTAGGCTTATTCTTGACAGATTAAAAACCTGTATAAGTTTGAAAATTGGATTTCATTGTAAGGGGAAAAATTCAAGGCAAAAAATGCAATTTGCATTTTGAAGAAGGGGGATAGGAAATTATTAATGATAAAGATGGTGCAAATTGTTTAAAAGTAAGACCAGTTTGTTAGTTGCAGAGGTCAAGGGGTGACATGTTTGGAGTGTGAATGTGTGAGTGTGAGAGGGTGTGTGGGTGCTCGTGAGTAAAGTTTCTGTTGTGATCCTTACATGAATACCTTGTAAATAGTTTTTTCCATGTTTGAGTATAATATCATGTGCAGCGGCCCCTGATTACAAGCTGTGCTTCTTTTTGGGCCCCAAACCTGTCATTTTTTAGTTATTTATTATGTAACCATTTGTTTGTGCTTTTTTTTGGACTGGTTTGAATTAATTCAATTCAGATTAAAATTTGATTGATTATGACAAATAATGTAATCCTGTGGAAAAGTACACATGTAGATAATAATGATTGTGATCCACAGCATTCATGTAGCACCTTTTGAATTTATTCGGAAACATTGAAAAGTGCAGACCCCTCTAACAAGTAGTAACAAGTGGAGCGTTGTGGCCCAGTGGATTAGTCTCCGGACTCTGAAACAGAGGGTCGTGGGTTCGAATCCCAACCATGGCGTAATTTCCTTCAGCAAGAAATTGATCCACAATGTGCTGCACTCAACCCAGGTGATGTAAATGGGTACCTGGCAGGAATTTATTCCTTGAAACGCAGCGCGCGTAACAGCTGCACTGCTAAAGCCAGGGTAATTATGCTGCATATACTGTAGAGCGCTTAGAGACTTCTGACCTAGTAAGTATTAAGCGCTATATAAGCAAGTATAATTATAATAATAATTATTCATATTTCTGGTGAAATTATGAAAATAGATGTCTTTTTTTATTTTGGAAGATAGGGCCATCCATCTTTTACACAATCACACATGTTAAATCAAGCATGATATTACAAATATTTGAAGTGCTATACTTCAAATAAACAAATCAAGATTATATATCTTTCTTGGTACGCAGCATTAGACACTCGACACTCAATGTCATTGCTCAGTCAAGCAAGAGAACATTCAAGTTATATAAGTGCAATAAATGTCATCCCTCAAATAAGTCATGATACATCAGCTTAAAGGACTACTCCTGGTTGAAAATAAATATCATATGAAATAGAGAAACATTCACTGAGCCAAATTCTGAAAAATCTGTCAAAATCTGATAACAAATAACAAAGTTATTAAATTTTAAAGTTGAGCAATACTTGTTCAAACAGTTATATACACCCTCATGAATATGCAATAGATAGAACAAACATTTTAATAAATATGATTCATATAGTAAAGTGGGGATATGACATCAGATTACTCATTGCATATTCATGTACATGTACATGTACATAGAAACTGTTTCACTGAAATGATGCAAAACTTTTAAATATCATAACTTTGTTGTGAAATTTTTAGTGTTTTTTATGTCTGATTTTACTTTGTCTGTAAATCATATTGTTTTTTTAGCATGGAGTACCCTTATATATTTTCCAGTGTATTAATTCAGGGGTCTGTTGCAGGAAGAGATTCATTGGAATGCAATTCAGGGAATCAAATCCCAAATGCTTGCTTCTGATTGGTTGAAAATCATATTTCATTTGATTGCATCACTTTCCGCAACGGGCCTCAGAAAGTTTATTATCAATGTGCGAACTTAGCTAAAACTCAGTTCAGAAGATAAGAACCTTGAAGTCGTCTGTATCACAAATTCATAAAGTTGCTTTGATAGAATCTTTTGATAAGAATACCTTCTCTTTGTCACGCTGTAAGTTGTTAGTGTTACCAAACAGTAATTTACCTTCAAGGCTCAGCTCAAATATAATCCTTTTTATCAAAGTTATCAGACTAGATGCAAGTACCCCTCCAGATATCAAGCAATTGTTAGGACTTAATCGCCATGACGCAAAAGGAAAACTGTGTGACATGCGTGATAGATATCAGAGGAAAGGGGTGAACCAATTTTATTTTGCAGCTTTTCCTCTGGGGACCCATTTTCTCATCTCGTCATGTTGGAATATCTGATGAATAAATTAGGGGATAATGGCTATACTGAAATGAATAGGATTGGGAGAGAATTCATTGTGCTGACGCGTGTGAGGAAACATGTTTGATTTTTGTTTGATCCGATCTGGAGGAGTGGTGCAGTGCCAATTTCCTTTTTCATTTCTAACCTCTCTTCAGGCTTGATGCTGTATCCTGATGGGCACACCCACTCTCTTCCCCGTCTCATCTCCTCTCGTCTTTGATTTTTCTCATATTTCTATTCTATTTTACCTTTCTTGTCTTAGTGGTTTTATTCCAGGTTTCCTGTGCTTCAAACTGGCTTCCCTGTATAGATACAAATAGAACCATAATCAATTTAATCTCAATTATTTTCTGGTTGTGGTTGCTTTTGAGGGAAGGAACCATCTCCTCCATGTATATGGAGTGATTTGTGATTTTGGGGATGTATATTCAATTCTTTCAAAAGTCCCCTGCTTTACATCATGAGAAGAAAAAAAGGATAACTTCTATTTGTTGAGTATATTATGAGGGGAGGGAGCACAGAAACAGGATACAGGTGAATTTGTCGAGTCAAATGTCTTGGGACCATAGAAATCTGTTTGACTTTGGTGAAACATTCTTTAAAGAGGTAAACAACACGCTGATTTCGTAATCTGTTCTGGAAATTTTCTTTGACTAAGGCAATTATTTGACTTTGTGGAAGATCGACTTGTGCAGACTAAACCTGCAGTGACTGGGGTAATTGAGGGAAGAAGTTCGGTTAGAAGTGCAGAAACACATATGGATTAAAATTACTTGGTGTGCTTGGGAAAGATGCCCACAGCACTTTCATATTTTTAACCAAAGACAGCTGTAGATTGGAAACCTTGATCATCAAAGTCTGGGACGGACCTTCAAGGCACCTTGGAATCCAGCAAGTTTCCAAGGCTGAATTCAGGTTCTTGGTAAACTTGTTGAGTGCCTTGTCAGTGACATTCACCGAGAACATGATGACTAATCGCCAACTTTGGATGGATCTATTGTCAGTCCGTCCCTTCCTGAGAGAGTCACCAGAAATCACCTTCCGTCAAGCTAGTGTCTCTTATGAAGATTCACTGTTCATGTTGTCACTTTTCATATCCCATCGGCAGCGAGCATGAGGCCAGATCTCCTTACTCATGCGTGGCCTTCGGTGGGATGTCACAGAGGAAATGGCAGTAGGCGTGTTAAACTAGTTCCTCCTGCTCTCAAGCACATCCCGCACTCACCCGTCTTGTTACAAATCCAACATTGACAAAGTGACAGAGTTTTTGAAAGCTTGATTTGAAACCCTGCTCTCCGAGAGGCCTTCTTCATTAAGCATCCATAGGGTTGATGTCATGTGATTTGCAAAAGGGAGGTCATGTGACTTTCAGAAGGGCACTAGCAAAGTGATGATTTCACACTTTGTTTTGGCACAGGGGTCAGAGAGACTAAGTATGACAGGCCAGTCATGCCAATCTCTCTTACCATCCAGCTATTGGTTTCTCAAGGAAAGTGTAATTCATGGTCAAATAGGAACAGAAGGTCAGGAGTTGTATTTTCATATTTCATTATGATATTTCATTATGTAAAAAGAGAACAATAACAGGGCTTACATCTTACACTACCCACTGAGAGATTGATTGTAACAGCTCAACTTTAAATGTTGAATTAGGCCTCTAAGTTTGATGGTGTCTTTTAAAGTTGACTTCAGTTCTCAGAGCTTCTAACATCAAACCTGCTATGACATTGAATGCTCCTTGACAAGTCTATATATGCCTATAGAATAATTTGGATTTATCATGGCAAAATAGTGTACCTAATTTTAATGTTAATCCCAAACTTTATCAAAAATCCTCTTGCATTCCTAATTATAACCATGTATATGTACTTTTGATGGAAGAAAGCCAAAAGGTTGGTGTTTCTATAGCAGATGTCTGCTGACCAGCCTGTGTCAATGAACCTAACCAGGGGAAATAAAACTATTAACTTTAAGGAACCCTCATTATAAATTGGCTCTGCTCTGCCACCTTCCTGCCAGGCATACTAGGATGTGCCAGTCTGACTACTAGTGTTACCCCCGGTTAATTTCTAGTGTGAAAAGTGAAGACTATATGAATCTGCTGCCTTCCATTCTCATCCTGTATGTCATCTGTACCTATTAGGTGGTTTCACACTGCCTCAAAGTTTACCAGGTCCAGGTATTTTGGTAATGTGAAAGCAAACTACGCTTTATTTCCCTGAAAGAAAATACCTGCGAAATAGTAAATACTTGGGGAAATTACGAGAACTTTCGTGTGGATTTCTCCAAGGTCGCAGGTATTTTGGCAATGTGAAAGCAATTTACGGGAATTTTAGCCCAGCATGTCGTTGGGCGCGGGCGCTGTGGGTGACTGCTGGGCTAGTGATTTTGAATCTCGCGCCTTGCCTGCTCGTAACTTAAGGAACCTACCCCGAAGGGTATATTTCGGGGCGGTGTGAATGCAGGAATAATTAATGGGTATTTTTTAGCCTAAAAAATTCTCATAATTTAACAGGGATTCTTTTGATCGAGGCGGTTTGAAACCACCTATTGATGAGGTTTAAAAAAATCATTTGCATTCATCATCCCATTTAGTTCAAATGGATTTTCAATTAGAATCTCTCTCATTGATGGTGTGATATAGATTTTTTCCCTAATCATGATTGACGTATATTTCCAGCGCATTAGAAGGGATTTATACATGCTGCGTACACTGATCGGTCAGTTCTCCGCCCACCCTGAGGCGTCAGTTTAAAGATACCATCAACATCCACTACTTCATAGTCTCATCATCCGTATATTTTTCTCTCTCTTTTCTCATGCAGCGGTGTCATCCTTAGAAGAGTTCAAGAATTTAACGGACCACTACAAGGCGTCTCAAAATGTGGATAAGGATTTATTTGTCCAAGATACCAGACCGGGTTGCCTGACAGCTATCTATGATAGAGCAAGTACAGATCTTAAGGTAAGTTCTACTTACAAGGGTTTCCACAGGAAGGGGGAGGGGCTGCCCTAAAAATGGTAAAAGACCCCCCTAGAATAATAAGAAAAACGTAAATTGAAAACTGCCCCCCAAAAGAATAGTATTAAAAATAGATAATGATAAAAATAAAATGAATAAAAACCCTAACAAGTGCTCTGTAACCACAAAAGCATTGTTTCCACCTTATGTTAACATAGTTTTGATACACCAAACATTATGATCTTGCATCTATTCCGTGTAATAGATAAGTTGTTTGGGTGATTCAGAAAGAAATATAGATCATTCACACTGTCCATTGATCTTCCACAAAGTATCTTGTCACCTTGCCAGTTTGTACCAACATATATGATTTCAGCAAATGAAAAGCTAGGATTTCAATACAGAATAGCTTATAAACAACCCTCTAGGGACTCTTTTTTAGATGTTGACATATCATTTTGTGAAAAACTTGTTATGTATGCTTGTATGGAAATAAATCTTGCATGTGATTCTCTCATTATGAACATAAATGATAACTAATTTTTTTTAATTATGCGTTGATGCAACTGTGTTCGAGTTGGAAAGCAAATTGTATAACTTCAAGAACAAAAATTATGGGTGGTGCTGCCCATTTGGGCGAAAGTTCCTAGAAGTTGGGACGGTATCCAAGTATTTAGAATAAGTCACAGGAAATGATTAATATGACATGTGCTATGGAATTTGGTCACTTCCCAGGAACTCTAATTGAATTGAATAGATCCACCATTAATGCAATCCTTTCCAGTTATAAATCTAGTTATATTAGATATACACAAGGGGATGTGTAGTGGACGTTCACAGCAATGTTAGTGAGAGCATTTTGAGGAGTAAAAGAACTATAAATGCTGTGTGAAAAGTTGCTGTAATCTAAAATATGAGACATATAATTATGTCTGGAAAAAAAATTGGGGTATCCACTATCCAATTTATACCACTCTACTTCTTTTGGCATAACACTACTTTTCGAGCATAACATGGGCAGAAATTTGTGATACAATCTTTGCATTTTCTTGTACCAACCAAATCTTTAAGATAAGAAATCAAATGAAGTGTATTATGAAAATGGTAGAAAATCCCACCAGAGAGCACTGTATCTGATCTGAATAAGATTATATTTGATTATCAACATTGGCAAATGATAAAAGGTCACTGCACTTTCATAAGATTTGCATGTAATGGTCTGATATGATTCACGTCATTGAATCTTTACCAAACTTTAGACAGATGGAAGGGTCGAAATCACCATTGCTATATATTCATTCATTGCTCCTTAAAATTGTCACAAAGCGCACTGTTTTGTAAATGCTTGCCCAATGAAAGAGAACTGAGCACTCCAATATTAATCAAAAAAAGGAAAAATATGCTACGGCTGGGATGAAAACATTAGAAATTTTAGTGAGTGGGTAGATGATCAGTATTTTGGGGGTAAATTGATGGAGTGACCAGGGCTGGAATTGATGCGTGATTAGGATGGCCCTACTTTGATAATGAAATGGTCAAGTGAAGAAATATGGAGAGAGTATGAAAAATGAGCTCCAGGAGAGGAGAGGTATATTTATAGTTACAGCTGATGAGTGGTATCAAGGGAATGGTATGGTATTAGGTAGATGGGTGAATCTGTGGTTGAGGTAATGGGAGTGATGATGGTGATGATGATGATTGGGATGATGATGGTGATGATGATGATGATGGTGGTGGTGGTGATGATGATATGGTGATGATGATGATGATGATAATGGTGGTGGTGGTGGTGGTTGTGATGATGATCACAACGATGATGATGACGATGATGATGATGATGATGGTGGCGGTGGTGTTGGTGGTAAAAATGATGATGGTGATTAAGATGATGAGGATGTTTAAAATGCTTCATTCTGCCTTTGAAAACTAAGCATAAACCCACCTAAAGAAAGAGAGAGAGTAAAAGTTAGAGAGACAGACAGAGAAAGAGAGTCCGAGACAGACAGAGAGAAGAAATGAAGTTTGAAAGATTGGAATATAAGTGGCAGGTGAATTGTCAGTGATGCATTGGAATTTAAATTGGAAAGAGATTGGATCTGCCTTTGGATGTGAAGCTAGCAATCAAAGGGGATGACAAAATATTCACGCTGTATGTCAGGCAAGTCATAAACACCTCTTCATTCTTGTTCCAAACCCACTCTCTGCTTTAGCAGTATCCTTTCCTACAGAAAGAAATGAATTAGTAGGCCCGTGTCTTGTCAGATTCTTTCAGAACACTTTGGCCGCAGACACATGAAAATATAATTTTGGAAAAGCAGTGCAGAAAAAGTTACCATCAAAACTGTGACCTATTTTGAAGAAATTTCTGCAGGACTATTTGCATGTTTAGCTTTATCTTGATTAAGATGTTTTTTGCTAACTCAGTGCAGGTGCAAAAAATGTGCACAAAATGTAGGAGATACTAGCGGGATTGTTGATTCTCATATTGAACTTGAATTGGTGTATGTCCATGTAAATTTGCCCAGATTTATTGTCCATGAAGATCTGGCGGCGGGTCTGTTCCATTTCATCAACAACCAACATTCTGAAGTTACAATGTGGTCTGTAGCGAGAATTGTTCCAGCTTTTGTAAATGTACATGTAGCTCTATTTCACCTCTGGGTTGCTTGAATACTGTGTAGGTCATCCTTGATGTGGAAGAATCTAATCAGTTCAATAACAAAATAAAATTTCAAAATCTTTACTCAGATATTTTTAAAGTCCAGAAAGTTTACTTAAAATACGAAACTTCTGCTTGAGTAATTTTTTTACAAGTTATGTTTTTTCATCCCAATCCGGTTAATTTCCACTGTTACTTGTAAATTGATGTCTTGCTGGAGGCTTTAAGCTCATAATTAATTCTTGTCATAATCAGTCAGAAGCTCTAACATGAATAACCACAACAATATTACCTCAGCATAATATTTTTGTCTGATTTTCCCCTAGGAGGACTAGCCTCTACTCCTTTACATGCCATACAGAAAATGGGTACAATCATACGTTGCCTTGGTAAAGTGCCGAGGCTGGTAATAGATCGTGACCGCGCATCCAAAGTTCAATTTAAACCTCGGCATTGGGCATATGAATATACCATCAGCGGCTTGTTGGGTGATTATAGACAACTTGGGGGTGAATACTGGGCCAGGAGTCCGTCATCCACACCTGATATTATTTCTGTCGTTACTTCTAAAGCCATGGAGGTTGAAAAGTGCAACAAGGCTCCAGATTTCAGTCAAAACAAAAAAATTACCAAAATTTTATTTGATACTCTCTTCTGTTTTATTCTCTATCTGGGGAATGAAAAAATGAAGTTTCAGTCTGTGAAAAGAATCAAATGTCATATTTTCATTCTTTTTCCACCTCCATTCCCTTTCTATTTAAGTACCGTATAGGCTGCTTTTATCGCTACAAATCCACAAATTCTAACATTTCTTTTTTCACCATTTTATCTTACATAGAACTTTTATATCTTTTTGTATTATTCCTGATTGTTCATTCTCAATACGGACAACATGACTCAATTTTGATAATGAAAGTATATTCATTATCAGCAGAAATAATAATTTCGAATGTTTTAAAGTATCAGAACATGCTCAAGATGATGGACTTTACAAATCATATTGCTACCTGCTTGCACAATGAAGAACTTTTATCTTAATAAAGTGAAATATTCAGGTTTCAGGAGAATAAAATAAAAAACAACTGATATTCAAATGAATGTAAGCTTTCCGTTGACATGGAAGATTTGCTTCATTTCCTGAAAGTTACTACACACCTTGTAATTGATCTGTGATAGTGTGATACAATTTTGAAAAAAAAAGAACAGCAGTTTGCGTAGTTTTCCAAAAATATGAACAAATTGAACGATCTTACTTGAGATTGAGACTTGAAAGTAACTATGAGAATATTATTGTCAAATTTTGATGAATTGCAGGCCTTTAGTTTGGAGTAATGGCCAAATAGGCTTAAAATCGTAGGTATATATAATATTGTGAGATTGTTGACGTCAATACCTTTTATGCCAGAGTAGGAATGATTTATTTAGCTTAACATTTCTGCTACATATGAGGAATTAGATTGTTGAACAGTGGTGTGTTCCATATTTTCATCTTCATAAATATGTTATGATGTTTTTTTAAAAAAGAAATCAGGTTGTAGACTTACTATAAGTATGTGGTTGTCTTTAGAATAGATACATAGTCAGGATTATCATTGACAAATCAGAGGGTCGTGTGTTCGAATCCCACCATGGCCTAGAGTCCTTTGGCAAGGTGTCAATCCACATGCCACTCTCCACCCAGGTGTTAAAATAGGAACCTGGTAGGATGCGAAAGCCTGTGTAGTATTCCTAGCAATTACGTCTTGAAATCTTATTGGAATGCTCCCCAGGGAGTGGAGAAAAAGCAGACATTGTGTTCGGGCATGCTAGGATCCGATGACTGGGGTAATAATAATGGCAATGTAAAGCGCTTAGAAACAAAGTGTAATAAGGGCTATATAAATGTAACTATTATTTATTTATTATGTATTCATTTCAATTCAATTAATTTATTTCCTCTTTCAATCTTTTTACATTTACAATGATAGTTCAATATACATATTTACAAAATATAACATTTAAATCATCTTTTATAATACAATAATGCCATGAAATTGAAAGGGAAGGAGGCCATCTAAAAAGCAGAGCTTGTAGGGTGAAGGCCCCCTTTTATAAGTACATTTTATGAATAAAAAATATTTATATTTATTGAAAATTAAGTGCCTTTTCACAAAATTTGAGATTATTATACATAAATGTGTAGGTATAGTCACCCTAGTAAAGATAATTACACAATTAATTGTGCATAGAATTTCATGTGTAATTATATGCTTGAGTTGAGATGATAGATGTGATTTTATTCTGAAAATTAATTTCTTTCTCTCTCTCTCTATCAGGATATATACGCTAAGTTCAAGGAATACCACGAAGATGAAGTGACGGTGATTAGTATGCAAGCAAGTAGCTTGCTAGCAGCGGAATACAAAGCACAGTCGGAATATAATATCATCTTTCCAAGGGTGAGTACGATTGCAGTGACGTCATGTGGGTTTGCTTTCATTGGTGCTTGGATTTCATTTCACTTTGATATAATAATGCCATTTTCCATGACCTTTTATTTATCAATGTATTTATTTTTAGGGAGGTGGGTTTGGGATGGTACTTCATTTTCATTATATTAACTTTTTTAGATATAACTATTTTAATATTCAGATTTAAGCTCAGTTTATTTTAGATGGTGATGGTCATGTGGTTAATAGCATGTAGGCTTACACTTCGTATTGGATGATATGAATGGAAAAAACCAGAAAATGCCATGAAAAACAGATAAAAAATAATATTAGGTGTTTGGTCATTTGCAGGGAGAGCTGTAGATGTTTAGATAGCAGTTTTGGTACAAAAAATACTCGGGTGAACTGAACTTTCAATCAACAGTTTTTTCCTGACAATTAAAACACCTTCATCATAGATTCAAATTCCTCTTTTACCAGACGCTGTGCAACTAAATGCAAATGTGCTATTTTGTTATGGAAAGCCACAAACTCTATTGACATTTTGATAGAACATTGGTGGGTTTTTTCTTTGACAACCGCAAAGATATTTTAGAGAAGATTTACATTCCCCAT